>NC_139034.1:41363465-41566354 GCF_964662115.1 Mustela nivalis | reverse complement strand
AAAGTGTAAAGACAGCTGGTGTTTTCTGGATTTTTCATTTTTTGGAGGGAGGCTTGGATGGCTGTGTATTTACCCCTTAGGATCACCTTTGCCATATCTCATAGGTTTTGGACTGAAGTGTCTTCATTCTCATTTGTTTCCATGAATTGCTTAAGTTGTTCTTTGATTTACTGGCTGATCCAGACATTCTTAGGCAGGGTGGTCTTTAGATTCCAAGTGTTTAAATTCCTTCCAAACTTTTTCTTGTGGTTGAGTTCCATTTTCAAAGCATGGTAGTCTGAGAATATTTAGGGAATAATCTCAATCTTTTGGTATCAGTTGAGTCCTTCTTTGTGACCCAGTATGTGGTCTGTTCTGGAGAAAGTTCCATATGTGTTCAAGAAGAATGAGTATTCTGTTGTTTTAGGGTAGAATGTTCTATATATATCTATGAGATTCATCTGGTTCAATATGTCATTCAATGCTCTTATTTCTTTATTAATTTTTTGCTTGGATGATCTATTACTGAGAGTGATATGTTAAGATCCCCTACTGTTAATGTATTCATATCAATATGACTCTTTATTTTGATTAACAGTTGGCTTATGTAGTTGCCCGCTCCCATATTGGGGGCATAAATATTTACAATTGTTAAATCTTCTTGGTGGATAGACCCTTTAAGAATGATGTAGTAGCCTTTATGTCTGACTACAGTCTTTAGTTTAAAATATAATTTATGTGATATGAGAATTGTTACACCAGCTTTCTTTTGAGGCCCATTGGCATGAAAGATGCTTCTCCATCCCTTCACTTTCAGTCTTGAGTATCCTTAGGTTCCAAATGGGTCTCTTATACACAAGATATGGTTGGGTCCTGTTGTTTTATCCAATCTGCAGCCCTGTGTCATTTTTATTGGAGTGTTTAGGCCATTCATATTGAGAGTGATTATTGAAAGATACATTTTTTTGACATCATGTTTCCTGTGGTCCTTGTTTCTATAGATTGTCTCAGTAAATTTCTGTTCTCTGACACTCTTGGGTTCTTTCTTCTTTTATAGAACCTTCCTTAATATTTCATGTAGTGCAGGCTTGGTGGTCACATATTCTTTTAAACCTTGCTGGTCTTGGAAGCTCTTCATCTCTCCATCCATTTTAATGTCAGTCTTGCTGGATAAAGTATTGTTGGCTGCATGTTTTTCTCATTTAGTGCCCTAAATGTATCTTGCCAGCCCTTTCTGGCTTAAAGGTTTCTGTGGACAGGTCTGATGTTATTCTGATGGACCTTCCTCTGTAGGTAAGGAATCTCTTCCCCCTAGCTGCTCTCAAGAGCTCTTGTCTAAAATTATGATTCATCAACCTCACAATTAAGTGTCTTGATATCTTTCTAGATTCATTGATATTGGGGGTTGATCCTTCTGCCTCTAGGACACGAACACTGGTTCCACTCCCCAAATTGGGAAAATTTTCACAGAGAATTTGTTCAAATATATCTTCTAGTCTTCTTTCCTTCTCCTCCCCCTCAGGAATTCCAATAATCCTGACATTAGAACATTTCATGTCATCATTTATTTCCCTAATTCTGTTGTCATGGCTTCTAAGCTGTTTGTTCCAGGCCTCCTCCTGATCTTTTTTCTCTATCAGTTTGTCCTCTAAATCACTAATTCTATCTTCTGCCTCAATTAACCTAGCTCTCCACTGGAGTCTTCTACCCTGATAGAGATCCAGAAGTGTATAATCCTATATCTCAGGCTGATTTAATGGGTGTTCAGAATGTTCTGGTAGGTAATTAACTCACTTTAGGGGACCGGTTGAAACAGGGTCTCCTTCTCTGCCATCTTGCCCCTCCTCCCAACCAAAAACTTTTTATATTTCTTTTCTTAAATGATCTAACAGATAATAGCTTGTTCAAAATAGTAATAGCACCAAGGTATTATGTATGCATATGTATGTATCTTATGTACAAGCTTACATATGTTATATATAAATGAAATGAATGACAATAATCATACAAATGAGGGAAAGGAGAAATTAGAACTAGGTTGTTATAAGGTACCCAATACTCTGAGTGAAGTAGTATGGCACTATTTGAATGTGTAGTGACAGATACCAGAATCTTAGTTCCAGATAAACTTCTTGGGAATGGGAGCATGAATGAACACTGACACACCTAATGCAAGCAGAGATTAACTCGAATAATCTGTATCCACCCTACTGCCCTAGAATTCAGATCTGAGGATTAGTCCAAGTGTGGGAAATGGAGAGAAAAACCAAGACTCAAACAGAAACCAGAGAGAGGCAGAGATTATATTCTGTGTGAATCAGATTATATCTCTGCATGCATTTGGGGCTCATTTTGTTTATGAGAACCACCACAGTACAATGAGGCCAGTTGACTAGATCTCCCTCTTAAAGCTATAATCTGAATATCAGGGATCTTCAAAGCCCATGTTCTTTCCTGGACGTTAACTTTTTAATTGTACTTTGCTACTGTCCACAAAGTTAATAATTAACCACATGGATACTTCAAGTAGAATGTATATACTATGGGCAAAATGCAAGGTAGAAAGTCAAAAGCAATATAATTTCTTATTTATTTTCTAAACACTTTGGCACACATGGAGAATAAATTAATAAATTGGAATTTTATATACTTTGGCCTTTAAATAAGAAATATAAAGTATAAGTCCTGCAAATTGCTGCTTGGGGTTATTTATTGAGAAAATATAATCAATTGAATAGCTGACATTTTAAACAAATTTCCCTAGATTATGTAGTATAAAAATTAACACACTCATTGTAAATAAATTTCAGAACATAAAAACCCAAATAATTGAATAGTTGTAGCTTCAGAAAGTGTTGCTGCTATTGCTATTTTGTTATAAATACACATAATGCAGAAAAAATTTAAGGAGGTTTTTGCCTTAATTTAACCTTACCTCCACTGAATAAATCCCTAATTCTTGTCAATGCTACCTGCTAAACCTCCTTTGAATCTTTTAATTTCTTTTGGTTTTCTCTGTCACCTTTTATTGCAGACAACTATCACTGAATACCTAGAAAACCACTACAGTAATTTAACTGCTTTCCCTATATTTAGATTTTTTTCTTTTCAAAATATTTAGTCTCTACATGAAGTCAGAGTCTCTATGTAAAACAAATTATGTAAAATAAATTTTATTTATGTAAAGACATAAATCAAGTCATGTCACTCTCCTGCTGAAATCCTACAAGTATTAAATCACAAACCTGACTGAAAAGACCCTTGAAGAGTTAAACTGCTATTTCTCCAGCCTCACCACAAGTACTACTTCCACCTCTCCCCATTTCTCCTGACTAATTCAATCTGTAATTTGTTTGGACATGCCACTTCCTGTGAGGATTCTTCCATGTTTCAGACTACAGATTAAATGGGGTTTAGCACCTCAAACATTCACTATCATTGATCTGTTCTCTTTAATAGTGTTTCTAATTGTCTTTCTTTCACTAGCTTATAAATTTCATTATGGCAGAGACCATGTCTGCTGTGTTTGCTTTTGAACCTCCACGCCAACTGTAAAGTTTTTGAATAATAGATGAAATTTTTTAAATAGTAAATTTTTATTAACAGGTATCCCCTACCTGGACACATATTATTCCCTCCTCTTGGAATATCTTTTACCTAGAATATACTTAAGGGACTCATATTCTTAAGGCTTCAACTTAAATGCTGTTTTATTCAGAGATGCTGTCTAGATCTTCAACCTAAGATGCATCCTTCTTTAATACTGTCTGTATTTTCCAGCATAGAGCAAATTGTGTTTTGTAATATACATTCATTTACATATTTGGCTATAAGGTCCATAAGGTCAGGGTGCATGATGATTTTGTTTGTTTTCTCTCTGTTGTCCTGGTAGAGGGCTGCACAGCATGAAAATGGGTGCTCAGTATGCATCTCTTTAGTGAATAGTAGATGGTGAATTTGTATTTGATTTTACTGCTTTTGTTTTGTTGGGGACTTGTTTTTATTTTATGTCCTGTCTTAGCAAAAGTAAATTTTGCCAATTTTAGGACAAACCCCAGTTCCCAGTTGTTGCCATTGTTTCTGGTTCATGAAGCCAAATATCTGGAAATCACTGCTGCAGAAAATGTCTTTTGATATTGACAGAATAAACACAAAGAATTTCAAGCCTATTTAATTAGACATTTAAATCAGAGAAGTAACTTCTCTTATTTGTATTTTATTTCACTGTCAAAGTACTGTTTGAAAAAAAGACATTATTTTCAAAATTGCGATATGACAGACGTGTATCATTCAACAATTTATGATATTTTACCTTAACTGCATGGACAAACTCATTCAGGGTTACTCCTTTGTTGTCTCTGTCTGGGAATCAAAATGCACAAGTGGATGTTGAGCTTTAAATTGCTTGCACTCTATTGGCAAACTGTAAATTTTTCAGCTCACTTATGCAAAATAAAGATTTCCTCAGACCTGGAAGTTAAATTAGATTAGCATTTCAGTAAAGATCAGCATGCAAGGTAAGTAATGTCTCTAAAAGATTAGTAAACAATATGTACTTCTTGGATAGTGATAAGTATATCATTTCTGAGGCCACTTTCAAGGAGACCAGTGCAAGAAAAAACAGTTATTTCTGGCAGTTAACAAATGAATAATTTATTTATAATGATTTGGAAATTTTAGTCACATAGAATTTTTTTTAAAGAATAGTAACTCTTATACATATGCATCTTGAGAAATAAGTTTTATAAAACCAGTTTTAATAATGTTCCTGCAGGAGTACAAATAGAATTTAACAATAGAAATGAATTTAAAATGCTCATCTATTATTAATACCAAATGTATAAACCCTATTAAGAAAAGAGCAGGGATAGTTTAATAAGACACTATCCTATGGATATGGATGTGTCAATAACTCTCAAATGATCATTATATTCATCCATTCTTCATTAAAAATGCATGGCTATTTAATTCCTGACAAACTCAAATATGAATACTATGTTCTAGAAAAAGAGGCAAGCCTTTTAATAATAAGTTTATTTATTTTTAATATAATTTATCAGTGATACATTTGTAGCAAAATATTTGTCACTGCAACTGGAAATTCAGCTAGGAATTTATTAAAGATTTATTGCCATGTCCCCTTAGAGGACTGTTTACATGAGATGCATTTTAAAATACTAGACTAACAGAGAAGTTAAGGTGGAGATAAGTCCCTGAAAGTGCTATTGTGTAAATAGGCTTAGCCTTTACTTTTGCACCACAGCAGATTTCATTTGGAAGTGAACACTTTTCATTATACAATTTTAAAGGATTCAACCCTTAAAAATTTGAATTGATGTTGTTATACTCACTGAAATATAAATGAATTTACTTATTGACTATTAGCTTGTCAAGAGAAGATAGAACTTAATGGATGTGTTCCTAGTGATCTAGCTTCACATAACATAAAATTTGACATATAGAAATAGCAATAACAACAAAATGAGAGAATATTAAGTCAAATAACAAACACTGGGAAAAGGGCAAGACAAGGGAAAGTTACAATGATAAGCTTTTTTTCTTTGGGAAACTATACAATATACTTATCAGATTTTCTTTTCACTAAAGGATAATTTGGGTAGATTCTGTTCCCTGTTACATGGAAGAGTGTGCTAATAATACAAAATTATTGGATGAATATTTGGCCAAGTGTGAAATGCTTATATTACTGTTTTAAAGTGATTATATAATAATAAAATCTTTTTTTATTTAAAGCCATATAATTTATCATAAATTACCAAGCTGTTTCCCTGTTTTTGTAACATGGCAGAAAATTTCAAATTTTTAATGGAGTGGATTTAATGCTTTTTGAATTTGTTCCTTTAGGCCAAAGCATAATAGTACACCTTTAGATATTAATTTACTCAGTCAAAACATTTATTAGAAGTCAGTTGCATTCCATGCTTCTTCTAAGTACTGAGGATACAGAAGTGATGGAATAGATTTTAGTCTTGATCTGGTAAAGCTTACAATAGAAGGAGGAAAAGGCATTGAACAAATAATCAAATACAAACACAAAAAATGATGGACTGGGATCATTTATCTATGGAAAATACAGCACAATATGAGAAATGATACCAGGGTTACCAATTTTGCATTGTGGTTCATGGAAAGCCTGTCCTCAAAATATATATATATATATATATATATATATATATATATATATATATATGACCTGAAACCTATACAAAAAGTATCAGCAAAGAGTCAGTGAAGGACTTAGGTAGGTAGAGCAGGCATCATGTGCTTCCATATCCATAGATGTTAAAAATGCTGAATGGATTCAATTATTTGAAAGGCAATATGGCTAGAAATTAGCAAGTGAGGTAGAACTGATGCAAGGGAAGACTAAGGAATCTTCTGATCATGAAGGGACTTGTTGGCAAATATTTAGGAATTTGAATTTTGTAATATGCTTATTGGGGTCCCATGAAGAATTTTAGTAGGAAAATTGTATACTTTTATTTCCATTTTGAGAAAATTGAGCTTTAGGAGCCTGGAATGGGGATAGGGTAGGAGGAAAAGTGAAGAGAGAATTAGGAGGTACTGCCAGCACGAAACAACTCTAGCTTGAAGTAGAGAAGTTGCGGTTGCAATAGATAAAATTAGATAGATTTGAAATACATTTTGAAGTTAAGCCAACATAACCTGGTAATTGATAGGTGGTTGATGGAAAGAGAGAAGCCAAAGGAGCATATACTCTGTTTTCAACAAGCAGCTGAGTAGCATCACCATTTATATACTGGAGAAATTGAAGGAAGAGAAGATTTGTATGTAAGAGAAGAAATGTAACTAACAAAAATTACATTTGGGAGGTATTTTTTCTAAAGTCCACTGAGACAATCTGAGGTGGAAATATCGAGTACTTACAGAAAATATAGTTAGAAGGGAGTTTTGGACTTCAGATATATTAGTTGGTAGTCATAGTTTATATTGAATGTATTCAAAAGACAATGTAACCCAGAGAAGAGATAGAATGAAAGAAGGAGAATGAGAGAAACTGGATGGGGTCTGGGGAGGGGAAAAAAGGGAAGGGAGAGAGAGTGAGAGAAAGGATGAAAGAGAGAAAATGTAGGAGAGGGCAGGGGAAACTAGGGCAAGAGATTTTTTTTTTCTGGAAGGGAAGAAACGTGGAAAAATGTGGTGAATTCTGTTTAGACACCAAGTAAAATGTTATTAAAAATTCCCAAATATCAAGAAGAGAGTGTTAGAAAACAAGGTAACACTTCCTTCCTTCCCAAGAATTACATATCAATTTAGATAAAAATATTTTTGTACACATTTTAAAATTAAAGTCATACCAAAACAAGATAAGCATTTCTCTGGATTAAAAATAGAACAGAATCATATCTTGTACTTAAGTAGGTAAGATCTGTATCAGTAGATAAAACTTTGCTGCAAAATTAGAACATTGAGTCGAGGAAGTCAAATTCACAAGTGTATTGGGAACCTTACTTTACCACAAAACAAGAAAAAAACTTGTGGAACAAGTCTGTGATATTGGAGATTTTAGTTTAAAAAGTTATGAAAACTTCCCATTTCCCTTAGGTTGTTTAAAGCTGCAAATAACATCTTTATGACACAAAACAATGAGTAAAATTTGATTAAAATATTGTAAGTTTCATTGACTTTATCAGAAATCTGAGATCCCAAAGCAAATATGCAAGCTAAAATTCAAGAAAGCCAAGACATGTCCTCTGGAGAAAGATAGAACATGAAAATTACCTTAACTGTGATGGAGGGTAGAAAAACAATCTCTGTGTGGCCTCAACAAAACATAATCAGCTGAATACAAAGAATGCAAAAAGACAAGCCTAACTTTCAGTCTGTGATAGCCAACACTTGTATACCTTAGTCTTTATTGCTTGACTACACAAAACAACTAGCATTCTATTAAAATTTTAAGAATACACACACACACAAGAGAAGTCAACCTATTGTAAAGAGATAAAGCAATAAACAGAACCAGATTTGTAAATGACTTAGATTTTGAAACTATCATACAGAACGCTTTAAAATAACTATGATAAAAATATTAAAATGTGAGAAAGGTATACAATATGTATGACTATAGTGGACATTAGTCTGGGTTTTCTAGAAAAACAGAACCAATAGGTATATTGGTTATAATATATCCTATATATTACATATAAATATATCCTAATATTTACATGAAATAATTTATATAAAGAGATTTATTATAAGAAATTGGCTCACTTGATTATGAAGGCTAAGAAGTCTGAAGTTCCAGATCTATGCCATGTTCACTTACAACATCTGTACTTGAACATGTGGGTTCCCTATTCTCAGAATCTCTGTCCTTACCCAAGTCAACCTAACCTTAACTCATATCTCAAAGATCAAATTGAAGGTTGTTTTTACATGAGGTCTTCCCTGACTTCCAGGTTATGTTAATAAGTTCCCATTTTACCACAAGCTTGCTTTTACCACAGCATTTATAATAATCTATTGAAATTCTTCCTTATATATGTTTTTCTGAGTAGGCAGTAAATCTCCTGAGTTTGGTGAATACCTAATGGTTTTCTTGTATTTCTCTGTGTAGTTCAAAGATTAGTGCATGACAGATGCTTGATAAATGCTCACCAAATTAATAAATGACTTATTTAATAAAATAATAATAATAATAATAAAGAAAATATGACTGGCCAGCTATAGACTTCAATATAGTGTTTATGAATAGTCAGGTATTCTTTAATTATTATTTTTAAGTATTCAAAATACATTTTAATTTAATTTAATTTATCCTTCAGTGCTCAGCATATTTGTGGAGATTCATAACTTAGAAAAATATAGGCATCAAAAGTTAAGAATAAAAAAAGCAATTTTACATAGTTTATATAAAAACACAAGCTAGCAGTTACTATAAATCACTAATAGAATGCACAAACTTTCTCAGAGCACAATGTAACCATGCTAAAAAAGGTTGTGGATATAACTTGTAGCAAACCTTTCAAAGCAAACTCTATTAATCTTAATTTTTACTGTTACATTTATCAGAATTAACGCATGAAAGATTATATATGTGAGCTATTTATATGATAATGAAATTGTATAAAATCTGTAGTATGCACAAATCAAACATTTATATTTACTTTCTTTCTTGCCATGCTTATTTTGTTGCATTTGTGATTTGTAATTTATTTTCATATTCCATATTTATGAATAGGAAATTGTAATTTATATAAACTATATTCACACAAGATACTGTATTATAAAGACTTTGTCAGTCTTTTGCTGAGTTATGTCTCTTTCTCTATTATAAGTGTATCCTCTAAATAATGGCTTGTTTGCACTCTCAACAAACAAATTCTCATTGTGATTCTAAATGAATTTGGAATTTTGTTTGGTCATCCAAAAGAACATGTTTAATACAATCATTCTGTGAATGAACCTTTTGAGTTAAGGAAGATCATCCTAGAAAGATATTTATCAAATTTAAAAGGGGCATCCCCTCCCAAATCCCAGGATTTGAAGATAAAAATCTAGTACAAATGAAATTCTTTTCCCTATATTTTGCAATTATAAAATTGATCTCTATTCATATTTTGTTTTTTGACTTTCTGCAGAACTTTAAATTTTGCATAGCTACCTCAGGAACACAGTACTACCTTAACCTGTCCTAATGGAAATCCAATCTCAAAGGCATCAATTTGTCTTTGTATCCCGTTTTTAAGTTGTGGACTTGTTGTATCATCTACATTACTTTATACAAGATCTTATTTAGCCATTTCTTCTTTCCTCAAACTTCTTTGTAATTTTTGAATGCTACTGATTTGGAAATTCAACATTTGAAAGCGGTATGTCATTAAGATTTTGTTTGTTTGTTTTACTCCTTCCTAGAGCCTTGATCTTTTCCTACTAACCTTTGAGTAAACATTTGTAAAGTTTCTAATCTATCCTATTCTATACCTGTGTTCTTTTCACCTTTCATTATTCATTTAAATTTAAACTTCAAAAGCCACTTTGCCCCCACCTTGAACTGTACATATCATTATGTAATAAAATTCCATAAGAAACAATTCAGATTTAGCAGTGAGTTCTCAAAACCTGTTTGAATTTTGTCTTTTTTTAATAAAGAATTAGTTTTTATTAGATGAAATTATTTGAATGTTGATTATATATACATATATATATATATAAGTACCATATTAAAAGTTTAATTATTTAACTAAACATGATAAGTTTATTCTGACTTATTGGAGGTATAATTGACAATCAAAATTATGTATTTAAGGAGTACAATTCGATGATTTGATATATATAAGCATTGTGAAGTAATCATGACAGTCAAGCAAGCTAATTAATATATCCATCACCGCCTTTGCTTTCTTCTCTCTCTGTTTTTCTTTTTGTGCAAGAACACTTAAGATCTACCCTCTAAGCAAGCTGCAAGTATGGGATACTGTACTTTTAACTATAACTAACTATAGTCACATTGTTAGACATTAAATCTCCAGAACTTATTCATCTTACATAACTGATACTTTGTACGCCTTGATCAATATCTCCCTATTTCCAACTTCCCTAGCCTCTGACAACCTCCATTACTCTCTGTATCTAAGAGTTTGACTCTTTTAGATTCCACATATAAGTGAGGTTATATATTATTTGTGGGGGGGGGTGCCTGGGTGGCTCAGTGGGTTAAGCCTCTGCCTTTGGCTCAGGTCATGATCCTGGGGTCCTGGGATCGAGCCCCGCATTGGGCTCTCTGCTCAGCGGGGAGCCTGTTTCCTCTCTCTCTCTGCCTGCCTCTCTGCCTACCTGTGATCTATTAAATAAATGAATAAAACCTTAAAAAAAATCTACTTTAAAAAGGGGATTCTTTTGTGCCAGACCTATTTTACATCCACCAAATTTATCTAAGCTGTCACAAATGGCAGAATTTCCTTATTTCTTATGCATGGTTGAATAATATTCCATTGTACATATATACCACATTTTATTTTTTCCAAGTTTTATTTAAACTCCAGTTATTTAACATATAGTATACTATTAGTTTCAGGAGTAGAATTTAGTGATTCATCACATCTATACAACATGCAGTGATCATCACAAGTGCCCTCCTAATCTCTATCAGCTATTTAACCCAACTTCCTGCCCATCTCCCCTTCTATAACCCTCAGTTTATTTTATATAATTAAGAGTCTTTTCCTGGTTTGTCTTACTTTTTCCCACTATGTTCATCTTCTTTTGTTTCATAAACTACACATATGAGTGAAATCATATGGTATTTGTCTTTCTTTGACTTATTTCACTTACCATAATACTCTCTAGCTCCATCCATGTTGGTGCAAATGGCAAGATTTCATTCTTCTTGATGACTGAGTAATATTCATACACACACACACACACACACACACACACACACACACACCACATCTTCTTTAGCCATTCATTAGTCAATGGACATTTGGGTTCTTTCCAAAAATTTTCTGTTGGTGATAATGCTGCTTTAAACATTGGGGTTCATGTATCCCTTTGAATCAGTGTCTTTGTATCCTTTGGGTAAATACCTAGCTGTGCAATTGCTGGATCATAGGGTCATTCTATTTTTAACTTTTTGAGAAGCCTCTACCCTGTTTTCTAGAGTGGTGGCACCAGTTTGTATTCCCACTAACAGTGTGAAAGTGTTCCCCTTTCTCCACATCCATGTCAACATCTGTTGGTTTCCTGTGTTATTAATTTTAGCTATTCTGACAGGTATGAAGTGGCATCTTATTGTAGTTTTTTTTTTTTTTTTTTTTTTTATAAACATATATTTTTATCCCCAGGGGTACAGGTCTGTGAATCACCAGGTTTACACACTTAACAGCACTCACCAAAGCACATACCCTCCCCAATGTCCATAATCCCACCCCCTTCTCCCAAAACCCCCTCCCCCCAGCAACCCTCAGTTTGTTTTGTGAGATTAAGAGTCACTTATGGTTTGTCTCCCTCCCAATCCCATCTTGTTTCATTTATTCTTCTCCTACCCACTTAAGCCCCCATGTTGCATCACCACTTCCTCATATCAGGGAGATCATATGATAGTTGTCTTTCTCTGCTTTGATTTTGTATTTATCTGAGTAATGTTGAGCATTTTTATGTGTCTATTAGCCATCTGGATGTCTTTGGAAAAGTGTCAATTCATGTCTTCTGCCCATTTCTTAACTGAATTATTTGGTATTGGGGTGTTGATTTTGATAAGTTCTTTACAGATTTTGGATACTAAGCCTTTATCAGATATGCCATTTGCCAACATCTTCTCCCATTCTATAGGTTGCCTTTTAGTTTTGTTGATTCTTTCCTTCATGATTCAAAAGCTTTTTATTTTGATGTAGTCCCAGTGATTTATTTTTGCTTTTGTTTCCCTATTCTCAGGAGACATATCTAGCAAAAAGTTGCTATGCCCTATATCAAAGAGTGTACTGCTTTTGTTGTCCTTTAGGATTTTCATAGTTTTCTGTCTCACATTTAAACCTTTCATCCATTTTGAATTTATTTTTGTGTATGATGTAAGAAAGTGATCTAATTTCATTGTTCTGCATGTTGTTGTCCAGTTTTCCCAGCATCATTTGTTGAAGAGACTGTGTTTTTTCCATTGGATAGTCTTTACTTCTTTGTTAAAGATAAGTTGACCGTATAGCTGTAGGTTCACTTCCAGGTTTTCTATCCTGTTCCATTGATCTATGTGTCCATTTTTGTGCCAGTATACCACATTTTCTTTATCTATTCATCTGTCAACAGACTCTTAGTTTGTTTCATATGTTTATTATTATGAATAATGCTGAAATAAATATGAGAGTACAGATATTTCTTTGAAATTCTGATTTAATTTCCTTTGGATATCTTCATAGAAGTGAAATTCCCGAAACATAAGGTAGTTCTATTTTTAATTTTTTGAGGAGCTGCTATACTGTTTTCCATAATGGCTCTACCAACTTACATTTCCACCAATGGTGTACAAGGGTTACTTTTCTCCAAACTCTCATCAACACTTGTTATCTTTTGGCTTTTTGGGAATAACATTCTAAAAAGTGTGAGGTGATATTTCATCATGGTGATGATTTGCATTTAGATGAGCCAAGTATCTTTAATATACCTACTTCCCATTTTCAAGTCTTCTTGGAGATATGTCTATTCAGGTTGTTTGCTCACTTTTTAATCAGGTTATTTTTCTATTAAATTATAGGAATTATATATATATTTTGGATATTTATATCTTATCACTTGTATGATTTGTAGGCACTTTTTTTCCATCCCATAAACTGTTGTTTTTTTTTTTATTCTATTGATTGTTTCCCTTGATATGCAGAACTTTTTAGATTGATACAATCTTATTTGTTTATTTTTCCATTCATTAGCTTTTTTTTCAGTGTCATATCTATGAATCATTGTCAAAACCAATGTTATAGTTTTTCCTTTAATTTTCTTCTGGTCTTTATTGTTTTTGGTCTTATGTTTGAGTCTTTAATTGATTTAGAATTGATTTTTATTTTTTGGTGATAGATGTGGGTCCAACTTCATTATTATAAATACAGATATCCAGTTTTCTACACCTGTTTATTGAAGAGATTATCATATCCTCATAGTGTATTTTTAGCCCCTTTATTGAATATAAGTTGACCAAATATGTGTACATTAATTTCTGGACTCTTTATTCTGTAATATTAATCTATTTGTCTGGTTTTATTGTTAGAGTTGTTTCTAGAGATCCAAACACAAAATGTTCCATTCACAACTTGGTTGTGATAACATTTCCTGTGTAATACCTTTAAACATCTCTTCTTATTAAGCAGCACAGAGGTGCTCCAGTTAAATCATAATGCACATAAAATGGTCTTGGTAACAATAGTAGAAGGATGCAAAACAAATTAGATGGAGTTTAATTTGGAGTCTCAGAACTGACTTTTTTTTTTCTTTTAATTAGTCTATTTGTCTGCTTTTATGCCAGTAGCTCACTGTTTTGATTAGTATAGTTGTGGAATATACATTAAAACCAGGAAGAATAATGTCTCTACATTTGTTCTCCTTGTTCAATATGGCTTTGACTATTGGGGTCTTCTGTGGTTTCACACAAATTTCAAAATTGTGTTTTCTATTTCTTCAAAGAATACCATTGGGATTTTGATAGGAGTTGTACTGAATCTATAGTTTGAACATTCTTGAAATACTGTCTTCCAATCCATGAACACAAGATGTTTTCTCATTTATTGTTTTTTTTTTTGTTAATTTTTTTCTTCAACAATTTAAAATTTCAGTGTACAAATCTTTTACTTCTTTGATTATGTTTATTATTAAATATCTTATCCTTTCAATGCTATTCATCTCTTAATTTTTTTTAGATAACTCATTCTTTGTGTAAAAAGTATAATAGATTTTTGTGTGTTAATTTTATATTGTACAACTTTACTGTATTTATTTAAAAAATTTTTTTGTTGAGTCTAGGATTTTCTACATATTTGATCATGTCATCTACAAACATCAGGTTAGTTCTTCCTTTCTGATTAGAATGCTTCATTTCTTTTTCTTTTCCATTTATTCTGACTAGGACTTCTAGTACTATGTTGACAAGAAGTTGTCAGAGTGGGATTCTTTGCTGTAGCACATCTGAAAAGTAAAGCTTTCAGGTATCTTCCCCACATTGATCATGATGTTACCTATGAGTTTTTCATGCATTCAGAGCTTTATTGTATTGAGCCAAGTTTCTTCTAACCTATTTTGTTGAGAGTTTTAATTATGAATGGATATTAGACTATGTCAGATACTTTCAGTTCATTTATGATCAAGTGTTTTTAAAATTTCATTTTGTTAATGTGTTTTATTGCATTGATTTATGTATGTTGAACCATCCTTCATCCCTGGGATAAGTCCCATTTGATCTTGTTATATGATTATTTTAATGTGTTACTGAATTCATTTGCTACCTCATTTTAACCAGTTACCTCCGCAAAGACCCTATTTACAAATAAGGTCACATTTTTATTTTTGGGTGGCCATGAATTTTGGAGGACTCTAATCAAACCCCATATACAATCCAAGCCATTTTCTGATTCTACTGATACCAGTATTGTTTGTGTGGGATCCTCCTCCTCTTCATGAGCTTCATGTCACAGTATGTGATTTTATACTCCATGATTTTATATATAGAGATCTATAGATATAAATCTATAGATCTATATATAAAACAAAACTTTGTTAAAATAAATACAGTAAAGTTGTACAATATAAAATTAACATACAAAAATCTATTACACTTTTTACACAAAAATATATAGAGATATATATTGAGATATATATCTAGATATCTAGATATATATATCTAGATATATATCTCCTGCTGGATTTAGATCAACTCTGAATTAAACTCAACTACTTTTTTAGTTGATCTAAATAACTGATCATGGAAAACAGCTGTATTCTTATGGTTTCAATCAATCCTACTTCTCTGTTTGGATTCACTGCTATTTTTATTTTTAAATATAATTAAATGTGTTTCTAAAGCTAAAGCTCCTGTATGTTAGCAATTTTTTTTCCTCCTTTTTAATTTTGATGATATATATGCCTTTATACACTTAACATTGTAAATCTTATATCCTTTTATGTAATGGTAGATATTCCAATTACTTACATAACTCACTAAATAATAGGTACTGTGATGTGCAACATTCTGCACTTTTCATCTGAAAAAAAAAAAACAGAAAATGTTAAAGCTTATTACAAAGTGAGGTAAAGAACTAGCTCATCTCTCTCTTTTAGGCAAATGACAAGATGTCAATCTGTGGTAGGATAAAATGATCTTAGCATATTTTTGTCTTCCTGGTATATATAAACACTAGCTTCATTTTGTCTTGTTTTGGAGCAGTTTTGGTTATTTTAGATGTTAAGTCACAGATACAAGTATGAAGGGTGCAATATTAGTTTATACACTGAAATGTGATCTTATATGTAATTTTGTATATGTTTATTAGTAAATAAATCCCAAGTTTCTATGATCATTCAGTTTACATTTTGACTAAAGAGTTTTGGTTAGGTGGATATAAGAGAATATCACAAACTAGAAGTAAAGGGGGAAGAGAGAAAGATAGAAAGATCTGCTATACAAACTCCTGAAAATGTACAGCTAGCATAGGAAGCATGGGAAACACACTAGACCCACTGAACAAGGTATGTGGGTTCATTCTGTTGCTAGTGCCTGAATATGACTTGATGTCCTTTAATAGCTTCCCTAAATAAATCACAATTAAATTATGGGCATAAGCAGGCATCTTTTCATGAATAAAAACTGGAATAAAATATGTAACCTACATATTTATTTTTTCATAAGTGAAGGAAAAGATGTCCCTCTGATAAAATAGAATATCTTTTTTTTTAATTTTTTATTTTTTACAAACATATATTTTTATCCCCAGGGGTACAGGTCTGTGAATCACCAGGTTTACACACTTCACAGCACTCACCAAAGCACATACCCTCCCCAATGTCCATAATCCCACCCCCTTCTCCCAAACCCCCTCCCCCCACTACTGTGACACTGAAAAGAAATTATAAATAAATAAATAAATAAATAAACAAACAAACATGAAGTTGGGGAGTATATTATAAGTGACATTGTTTATAACTGCCAGCACATGGTAACTATTTAAAGCATATGGATTTTAGAGTCTCTACTGCTTCCTCACTCTTCTGCTACACATGTTAAGATATTCTATTTAAAATAGTAGTCACAGTAGTCATTGTTTTTGCGCCACACCCAGTGCTCCATGCAATATGTGCCCTTCCCAACCTCCCCCTGGTTCCCCCAACCTCCCACCCCCACCCCTTCAAAATGCTCAGGTTATTTTTCAGTATCCATTGTCTATCATGGTTCTCCTCCCCTTCCAATTTCCCTCAATTCCCTTCTCCTCTCCATCTCTCCATGTCCTCCATGTTACTTGTTATGCTCCACAAATAAGTGAAACCATATGATAATTGGCTCTCTCTGCTTGACTTATTTCACTCAGCATAATCTCTTCCAGTCCCATCCATGTTGCTACTAAAAAATTGAAATTGAAATTAGGGGGGTGCCAGGGTAGCTCAGTGGGTTAAGCCACTGCCTTTTGCTCAGGTCATGATCTCAGGGTCCTGGGATTGAGACCCGCATCAGCCTGCCTCCCCCCCTCTCTGTCAGCCTCTCTGCCTACTTGTGATTTCTGTCTGTCAAATAAATAAATAAATAAATAAATAAATAAATAAAATCTTTAAAAAAATTTGAAATTAGGGGTTCTTTGTGGCCCCAGGGGGTAAAAATTGCTGTAATTGAGATTCACACTGAGAATATAAAGAACATTAAAATGCCATTAACTTCAAACACTCATGCTCTGATAATACATTAAATCTAATTATTATGACATTATAGAAATATGTAGTATCCAAATGTTCTTTAAGCTATTTACAAACGTGAATATAAAAGTGTATTTGGCATCAGAGAACATGTTAGCTTAATTGTAGGAAAAAAAAATACCACTGACTCCATGTATAGAAAATTCACACAAAAGTATATTTGGATCTATGTCTACTTTTCTCATGAATAGTATAGTGAATTCAATTCATTGAAAGTGAATGACTTTCAAATGGACTGGTTTCATAGGACTAAAAAGTGGACTAGAAGCAAGAGAGGACAAAGAATAGAAGACCTCTCTTACTGGTTTTATTTTCTTCAATATTTTGTCAGAATTTTTTCTTCTCTCTCTCTCTTTGTAAATTATCTTTTGAATGGCATTGCTTTGATATCCTTAACAGACTACGGCTGCCAAAATTGCCAAAGGCAAAATTTTTCTAACAGCCAATTGACTGTTTAATGTTTAGTTTTTGTGTTAGCATTGTTAAAGTCACTAAATGATTTTTTAATAAATCACACCAGTGGGCTATAGTTGATTCACCCTGAAAAACAATCTGTCCGAGCAATGATCTCTCTGGTTCCATATAATAACTTGAAACAGGTAGGCATTTTAAAGGTAAATATGTTATGATCATGCTTAAGACTAGATGTAGAGAGTAAAATTATTTAACTGCATAAAACCCAGTCAGTGAGAAGGCACTCACATTTATGCACTCTATCTTTCAAGCTTTCTGTGAAGAACCCAACTATGACTGAATGAAAGGAATATTCCCTGTTACTCATGCAAGCATTGTTATATTTTTTGTGCACATGTTAAAGAGAGACTACTTTAGAAGCAAACAAAAAAGTGGAGCTGTGTCCACTATAAACATATAAACACTGTCCATCATAAACAAACACAAGCTAACGGGATCTCCCCAAATTATAATCAGACTCACAATATAAAATTGCTCATTCATATCTCCTTTCCAGAAATTGCTAAAACCTCATTGTCCCTATAAAGTGTATTTGTAAAATAATTTTTAAAAAGTTTCACTATTCAAAAAGCTTGATTTTTGACCATTTGTACAGGTCACTGGAATAAAAACTTAATTATAAGTTAATATAAATATGAATGCATTTTGTTATTAGAATAGTTGTGGATTTCATTTACTTTTTTCTTATTTTTACTTTGTCTTCATTTTTATTTATTTATATTTTATTTTAATTCCAGTGTAGTTAACATGTAATGTTATACTAGTTTCAGGTGTATAATATAATGATTCAACAATTCCATCAAGTGCTCATCAAGATAAGTCTACTCTCTGTCCCCTTCATTTATTTCATCCATCCACCCACCCCGCCCACTTCCCCTCTGGTAACCATTTTTGTTTTCTACGGTTAGAAGTCTACATTTTGGTCTATTTCTTTTTCTTTTCTTCCTTTGTTTCTTAAATTTCATATATGAGTGGTATTATATAGCATTGTCTTTCTCTGACTGACTTATTTTGCTTACCATTATACTTTAAATCCTTCCATGTTGTTGCAAATGGAAAGATTTCATTTTTTATAGCTGAATAGTATTCCATTATATATACACATATGTGTGTGTGTATGTATATCTTTCTTTATTCACCTATTGATGGACACAGACTGCTTCCATAATTTGACTTTTGTAAATATTGCTATAATAAACTCAAGGATGTATATATCCCTTTGAATTGATGTTTTTGTATTCTTTGGGTAAATACCTAGTAGTGTGTTCACTGGATCAAGTATTAGTTCTATTTTTTATTTTTTGGGGGAACGTAAATACTGGCCTCCACAGTGGCTACACCAGTTTGCATTTCCATCAACAGTGCACGAGGGATCCTTTTTCTCCATATCCTCACTAACAACTGTGAGTTGTTGTTGTTGTTTTTTAATTTTAGTTATTCTGAAGAGTATGAGGTGATACCTCATAGTGGTTTTGATTTTCATTTCCCTGATGATGAATGATGTTAAGCATCTTTTAATGTGCCTGCTGTCCATCTGTATGTCTTTGAAGAAATGTCTCTTTATGTCTTCTGCCCATGTTTTAATTGGATTATTTGTTTTTTGGGTGTTGAGTTGTGCACATTCTTTATATATTTTGGATACTAAGCTTTTATCAGATATGCCACTTGCAAGTATCCTCTCCCATAGGTTGTCTTTAGTTTACTGGATTGTTTCCTTTCATGTGCAGAAACTTTTTATTTTGATATAGTCCCAAGAGTTTATGTTTGCTTTTGTTTCCCTTGCATCAGGAACATATTTATAAAGACATTGTTATAGGTAATGTCATAGAAATTACTGCCTGTGTTCTAGGATTTTTCTGGTGTCAGGTCTCATATTTAGGTCTTTAATTCATTTTGAGTTTATATTTGTGTATGCTGTAAGAAAGTGGTCCAGTTTCATTCTTTTGCACAAAGCTGTCCAGCTTTACCAATCAAATTTGTCGAAGAAGCTGTATTTTCCATTGTATATCTTTCTTCTGCTGTCGAAGGTTAAATGAACATATATTATGAGTTCATTTCTGGGCTTTCTATTCTGTTCCACTGTGTCTATTTTTGTTCCAGTACCATACTGCTACACTTTTGAAATATAACTGGAAGTCTAGAATTGTGATACATCCAATTTCATTTTCCTTGTTCAAGAGTGCTTTAGCTATTCAGGGTCTTTCCTGGTTCCATACAAATTTTAGGCTTATTTGTTCTAGTGCTCTGAAAAATGCTTTTGGTATTTTTGATAGGCATTGCATTAAATCTGTAGGTTTTGTTCAGTAATATGGACATTTTTATCAGTATTGCTTCTTCTAATCAATAAGCATGGAATGTCTTTCTGTTTGTGTTAACTTCAATTTCTTTTATTCATGTCTTATTCTTTTCAGAGTAGCGGTCTTTCACCTCCTTCATTAAGTTTATTCCTATATTTTTTATGATTTTTGGTACAATTGTAAATGGTATTGTTTTTCTTAATTTCTCTTTCTTCTGCTTCATTATTAGGGCATAGAAATGCACTGTACATTGATTTTACATCCTGTGATTTTAGTGAATTCACTTATCAGTTCTAGTAGTTGTTTGGAGTCTGGAGTTTTCTGTATGCCACATCAGATCTGCAAAGTGACAGTTTTACTACTTCCTAATTTGGATGCATTTAATACCTTTTTCTTATCTAATTGCTGTGACTAGGACTTCTGGTATTATGTTGGATAAAAGTGGGGAGGGTGGACATCCTTGTCTTGTTCCTGACCTTAGGGGAAAAGCTCAGTTTTAACCCATTGAGTACGATTAGCAGTGAGTTTTTCATAAATGACCTTTATTATGTTGAGGTATACCTCTAAACCTACTCTGTTGAGGGTTTTTATTATGAGTGGATGTTGTACTTAATCAAATGTAATTTCTGTAACTATTGAAATGATTATAGTATTTTTATCCTTTCTCTTACCGATTTGATATATTACAATAAATGATTTGAGAATATTGAACTACTCTTGCATCTCAGGAAGAAATCTCTCTTGTTTGTGGGGAATTATATATATGTTTTTAATTGTTGGATTCAATTTGTTAATATTTTGCTGAGGATTTGTGCACCTATGTTTAGCAGAGATATTGGCCTGTAGTTTTCACTTTGTGGTATCTTAATCTGGTTTTGGTATCAGGGCAATGCTGGCCTCAGAATGAATAGGGAAGTTTTCCTTCCTCTTCCTCTTCCTTTTTTTTTCCTTTTTCTTTTTTTTTTTTTTTTTTTAATAGTTAGAGAAGAATCGGTTTTAGGTCTTTAAATATTTGGTAAACTAGACCTGTGAAGCCATCCTGTCCAGGATTTTTTTGATTGGAGTTTTTTCCCTACTGATTCAATTTAATTAATGGTCTGTTCAAATTGTCTGTTTCTGCCTGGTTCAGTTTTGGTAGGCTATATGTTTCTAGGAATTTATCCATTTCTTCTAGGTTGTTCTTTTTTTTTTTTTTTTGCATGTAATTTTTCACAATGTTCTCTTACAATCCTTAGTATTTTTGTGGTGTTATTTCTCCTCTGATTTTATTTGGGTCTTCTCTTTCTCTCATGAGTCTGGCTAGAGGTTGATTAATTTTTTTTTAAAGATTTTATTTATTTATTTGACAGACATAGATCACGAGTAGGCAGAGAGGCAGGCAGAGAGGCAGAGGGGGAAGCAGGCTCCCCACCTAGCAGAGAACTCAATGTGGGGCTCAATCCCAGGACCCTGGGATCATGACCTGAGATGAAAGCAGAGGCTTTAACCCACTGTGCCACCCAGGCACCCTGAGGTTGATTAATTTTGTTGATCTTTTCAAAGAAATAACTCCTGGTTTCATTGATCTGTTCTATTTTTTTTTTTTGTCTATTTATTTATTTAGTTAGTTAGTTAGTTTCTTTCTTGTGTGTTTCTGCTCTAATTTTTATTATTTCCTTCCTTTGCTGATTTGAGGTTTTGTTCTTTCTTTAGCTACTTTAGGTATAAGGTTAATTTTTGGTTTTGGTTGTTTTGGTTTTGTTTGTTTGTTTGTTGTTTCATGAGGTAGGCCTATGTTGTTATAAACTTCTTTCTTAGAACTGATTTTTCTGTACTCCAAAGATTTGGGGGTCATTGTGTTTGCATTTTCATTTTTCTTCATGTATTTTTTTTTCATTTTGGTCTCTTACTTGACCCATTCATTATTTAGTATCTTGTTATTTAACCTCCATGTATTTGCGTTCTTTTTAGATTTATTTCTATGGTTTATTTCTGGTTTCATAGTGGTAATGTCAGAAAAGATGCATGGTATGACTTCCATACTTCCATACTTCCATGATATGACTTCCATGTGTACTCTGCTGTTTTAGGATGGAATGTTCTGAATATATCTGCTAAATCCATCTGGTCCAATGGGTCTTTCAAAGCCCTTGTTTGCTAGTTTATTTTCTGTTTGAAGGACATATGCATTGATATAAGTGGGGTGTTGATGTCCCCTACTAATATTGTATTACTATTGATTACTGCCTTTATGTTTGTTAATGCTTTGTGTATTTGCATGCTCCCATGTTTGGTATATAAATATTTATAGTTGTTGCATATTCTTGCTGGGTTGTTCCACTCATGATTTTGTAGTGTACTCTTATTACAGTTTTTGTTTCAAAGTCTGTTTTTTCTGGTATTTGTATTGTTATCACAGTTTTCTTTGTACTTTCATTTGCATGGTAAATTCTTCTCTATGCCTTCAGTTTCAATATGCATGTGTTGTTAGGCCTGTAATGAATGTCTTCTGGATGACACAGAGAGGCATCTTGCTTTTTTATCCATTCTATCACCTTTTTCTTTCAAGTGGAACCTTAGTCCATTTATATTGAAAGTAAGTATGGATTGGTATGTATTTATTGTCATTCTGTTACTTGTTTTATGGTTCTTTTTGTAGTTCTTCTCTGTTCTTTTATTTTTTTGGCCTCACAGTTTACTGGCTTTCTTTAATGATATACAAAAGACAAAGAGAAAGAAATCCAGGTATATCTACTAGTGGTCTTTTATTTGTTGTTACCATTAGCTTTATATTTAACATATTATGCAAATAACTGTATATTAATTTGATGGTTGTTTAATTTGAGCCCATTCTAAATGCACTGAATTTTTACTCCTTTCTTCCCCACACTTTAGGTATATGGTGTCATATTTAATATTGTTTTCTTGGCTGCAGATTTTTTTCTTTTAATACTTTTAATGTATCCTACCCCTCTGTCCTGCAAAATTTCTGCTGAAAAGTCAACAAATCATTTTATGATTTGGGGTTTTCCTTATAAATAACTATATTCCTGTTTCTTGGTAGCTTTAATTTTTTTTCTTCATCATCATCATGCCATTTTAATTACTATATGTCTTGATGTGAACTTGCTTGGGTTGATTTTGTTGGAGGCTCTTTGCATCTTGGGTCTGAACTTCTGTTTCCTTTTTGGGTTTCGGAAGTTTTCATCTATTATTTCTTTAACTTTTCTTCCCCCTTTTCTCTCTCTTTTTCTGGGATCCCTGTAATATTAATGTTATTACACTTGATTGTGTTCATGACTTCCATTAATTGATACTCATATTATTTTTTATTTTTCCTGATTTCCTTGATTTTTTTCGATTACTCTGTCCTCCTGGTCCTGATCCATCCTTCTGCTTCCTCTAATCTACTATTTATTCCCTTCAGTGTATTTTTAGTTTCAGTTATTGAGTTCTTTGCTTATGCTTGTTTCTTTTTTATGTTTTCTGTCTTTTTGTTGAGGGTCTTGCTGAGATCCTCCCCACTTTTGTTCAAGTCCAGAGAGTATCTTTACAACCGTTATTATAAATTCTCTATCAGGCATATTGTTTATTTTCTTTTTTATGTTTTCTGTCTTTTTGTTGAGGTCTTGCTGAGATCCTCCCCTTTTATGTTCAAGTCCAGTGAGTATCTTTATGACCATTACTTTAAATTCCCTATCAGGCATATTACTTATTTTGTTTATCTCTCTTTTTGTCATTTTCTCTCATTTGGGATATATTCCTTTTGTATCCTCATTTTGTCTTACTCTTTTTATATGTTTCCATGTGTTAAGAAAGTCAGCTACATATTCTGCTCTTTAAAGTATTGGCCTTATAAAGAAGAGTTCCCTTGTTCACCAGAACTTGGCACTTCAGGGGTGTGTTGTGTGCCCCTGACTATTGTGGCTGAACTGTATTTGCCTTAAGTCCAGTCAGTGTATAATAACTCTCTGCCTGTTGTAGGCAGGGTTTTATCCCTCTATTGTTAATGGGCAAATCTAGAGCCATGTTGGGCTTGAGGTGGGACAGACCAGGTGATTACTATAGCTGTGGTCTTATAAAACTACAAGGTGTTTTCCCTGTGGTGTCTCCTGGGAAACTTTCATTGGAGAGCAGGGCCTGCAGTCATATAGATGTCTGCCCCCAGTCTGCTAATGGGCCACTGTCAGATACTCCATGTGGTTATCTTCCTTTCTCCCTGGGGCCGGAGTCATTTCAGACTGGTGCTGGCTCTTATGGGGCTGCTTGCACACTGCCATGCTTATGGAACTACTGTGAATGGACTTCTGACAAAGGCAGGTTGTATGGAGAAGTCAGCAGGAGATGGCAGGTTTAGGGTACATCGTGTTAGCAAGGTTTGTGTTATCCATCCTGCTTGTAGGAAGGGACCTATAGCAACTTTGAAGAATTTCTGCTAAGGATATGTTGGAGGGAGGGCCCACAGAAGAGCAGGTGGACAGGGTACACTGGTAGCAAGCTAGGTGGAAACTGTTCATACTGGTTCCCACAGGTGGTCGTGTATGTAGGCTGGGGGATGTGGGAGGGCAATGGTCCTCACTCACTCTTTTGTTCTTGGAGAAGTCTCTAGAAGATCCCTGCCCCTGGTGGGAGATTTTTTTCTTTCAGCACTCTGAATGTAACCTACCCCTCTGTCCTAAAACATTTCTGCTGAAAAATCAGCAAATCATTTTATTGGGTTTCCTTTATATATAACTATCTTCCTTTTTCTTGGTAGTTTTAAATTTTTCTCTTCATCATAATATCCAGCACAAGTTCTGAGATTAGTAAGTAAACCTTCATCCCAAGGGGTGTATATATCAGGCATTTGTCAAACTGCTGCTTCTAGGCTATATCTCAAAGAGGTTATTTGTTTGCTATCTCTTTAAGGGCTGGAACTCTATTTCTATCACCCTTAGGTTCTTCCTAAGCCTAGCCTGCTGATTTTTAAAATTTAGGCCTTAGGGCCCAATAATTGTAAAAACTCACAAAGTTAAACCCCTCTGATTTTCAAAGCTGGTGTTTCCCATTGTTAGTCCTCCATACTTGGGGGCAGGGGGTGTGTAGGCTAAGCTCTGTTCCTTTCCCTTCTCTGTGCCTGCAGTGTCCCTCTCATAGACAAACTTGCAGGTCAGTTTGGTTCCTGACCAGGTTTCTAGCCTTCCTAGCCTTTTCAATGTGGCCTCTTCTCTACATTCAACCATTGATAAGTCAGTTCTGCTAGTCTGGGTGAGTTATTTTATGGGTTATTTACACTGATGTGGCTATTACTTTGGTGTTTCCATGGGACACGGTAAGCTTAAGTTCCTCCTACTTAGCCATCTTCCCTGGAATTCTCCTAAAAAGGATAGTTTTGAAATAAAGTGTTTTTAAAAATGAAATGTTAAATGAACCAATGTAGTTATTTTTGTCACTTTCCCTTGTATAATATTGATAGCAGTAATTGGACATTAAAAGACAACTAACTCTGTAGAGTCTCAACAACTGATCAATTCCTCCTTCTTTTCCTTTCCCAACTCCTCTAGGAAGATACAGCTTCTCTAAAACTGGCACTGTATTCATTATATAAAACAGGCATACTTTGTTGATATTGTGGTTTTGGTTCCAGACTTCTATAGTAATGTGGGTCAAATGAGTTATTTGGTTTTCCAGTGCATAGAAAAGTTATGTTTATACTATACTGCAGTCTGTTAAGTGTGCAACAGTATTATGTAAAAAAGGAAAACACAATGTAGATAACTTAATTTAAAAAATATTCATTTGTAAAACTAACAACCATATTGTGATCTTTCAGCAAGTCATAATCACAGATCACCACAACAAATATAATAATGAAAAAGTTTGAAATATTGTGAGAATTACCAAGTTGTGACATGGAAAATGAAGTGAGCAAATGCTATTGGAAAAATGGCACTGATAGACTTTTTCAATGCACAGTTGCCAAAAACCTATGTAAATAATGGAATATCTGTAAAGACTTAATAAATTGAGGTATGACTATATATGACTGTTGTTCAATTTATCTTCCCTTTAAAACAGGATGTTTCTCAGGGCGCCTGGGTGGCTCAGTGGGTTAAAGCCTCTGCCTTCACCTCAGGTCATGATCCCAGGGTTCTGGGATCGAGCCCCATATCGGGGCTCTCTGCTCAGCAGGGATCCTGCTTCCTCCTCTCTCTCTGCTTGCTTGTGATCTCTGTCAAATAAATAAACAAAATCTTAAAAAAAAATAAAAATAAAACAGGATGTTTCTCTTTTTGTTTTTGTTGTTGATACTATAAACTTGATGAAAATAAAACATATACTAACTACACATCGTGCACACAAACCTCTCTGTGTATATGTATAAATACACACACACATATTAAATAACATATTTGTATAATAAAACTAGCAGCAAAAGTGTCTAGACGATGATAGACCCCTGTCCCAAATAATATTCTCTCAGAAAAAAAAATTCAATCCCTGATAACACTAAACAGTGACCTACTCTTTGTATATTAAAATACACACACAAATTTCAGAAATAAGAAATTTTCTTGTACTATTTCTGCCCTCTCTGTGCCTTAGGGATAATAGTAAGTAGATAACAATAGGAATAGGTAAAGTATATAAGTGATGAGTAGATAGAAGAAAGATAGATAAATGTAGTTGGTCTTTTAACTATCTCTATAGTACGGAAAATAAAGCCACTAATCTAGAGAGTGTGAAGAGAATGCTCAAACTACAGCAAGTCTGAGATGCTATAAAATATAAAATGATAGCTCACTTTTAGCTAAGTTATTCTTTTATAGATTGTCTGACATTATGTATTTAAAATATATTTATTTACTTATTTATTACCAATAGCATAGTAAGCTATTTTATTTTCCTGACTTATAGCTAGTCCAATAGTATTCAAAAGAAATGTATTTGACACTGATCACCACATAAGATGGTTACAAAACATGAAAATGCTATTAAAAGCTATTAATTTTATAAAGAAATAAACATGCAGGAGGTAACTTTTTTGGTCATTGGAATATGTAACTCAATCTATTTTGTCCATATGCTAGAGCCTTAAGATTCTCTTCTGTACCCCTCTTCGCATCTAACTATAAGTTTAGCAGATATAAATGGCATTTAAACTACACAGGAGCAGGAGCGTACTTTAATTGGATGAAAAGCGGGTTATATATTATACATGAGATTTATATATTCCTTAGAATCTTGGGTTTGATGAGCTAGAAAAAGCACATTCTTCGATTTTTAGGTACAGACCACCTCATGTTTTTGCCTCATAACATTGACAACCATGTACCATTTCTTTCAAAACTCCACAAAAAGCAGCACCGTCATTTAAGAATTTTATTAATTAATTAATTTATTTATTTATTTTGAGTAGGTTCTTTTCTCAGATTTGAAACATTCCTTTGCACAGCATGGGGAACACAAATAACTTTGGTTTAAAACCACTAAACCTCATGTATGCTCAATGCAATGCACAATGTAGCCATTTATTTTATGACATTTGTAAGTGAACATTATATGATGCTATCTCCAAATAGGGGTTTTTATATAAATGATGAGAAAGTTAAGATGCAGATAGTTGGTAAACTGCCAATTAACAGAAACCAAAATATATAGAAAATTAAAGATTCTGAAAGAATAAAGATAATATGGATGAAAATAAATGTAGTATTGTGTGATGTTTCAGACATATAATTTTAAATGAATATAGAATCTCCTCTCATCCTTTATATTTTAAAAGTGGGTTCATCCTTTTAAATGAAAGCTTTAAAAATATTTTAGCTCTGTATTGTAATATTCATGTTAACATTTAAATATTTGAGTTATTAAGTCCTTAGAAATAAAGTAAAATGAGGAATAAGATTAAAGATTATTACATTGTTCCTTTTTTCTCCCTCAGTTGTATAATTTGTTCAGTGTTCTGACTGCTGGCATATCTGTTGTTACTCTGAAAATTTTTATGTAATGTTTTTAATATTTCTTGAAGAAATTATTATAACATAAATTATTAGCTAGTAGGAAATTCTCCTTATTTGTATTTTAAACACCTGTTTAATCTTTGTAACTCTTTTTTCTTACAATCTCAAGCTGGATCTGGGAATTTATAAAATTGTAGCTCATTAATATTAGGTGAAGGTTCATAAAAAATTACCTGTTTGGTCATGCTTCATCTGGTGTATCATGATACAAAAGTAGCATCATAATCACATATCATATAATAGTGATGTTTAAATATGAACAATTTATCCAGTGATGTAGCGTTTCTAGTCATCTATCACTCCTATTTCTCTCCAATATAAAACACAACTTCCCCAATCGTCAAAACCACTTGTTCATAAGAAGCGTATTTGGCTATTACTCTCTGATTGGCTTTTAAGAACTTTGATACCTTTGCTGCTAAGTTTAATGCTTCCCTAATACATTTATTATTTCTATAAACTCTCTTAGTCTTCTCCAAAGTGTCCCTTGGAAACCACCCTGTTTTCTTAAGCTCTTTTGGCAATTCAAACTTCTGCTGTTAGTCTCCTTCTACTTGCTCATGACAACTAAATGGCTGCTTAATTCAGATTATATCAAAATCCCTTATTCCAAATAGAATAGTCTTATTCCCTTTCTGGTTGACTCACAGGAAAGAAGTAAAATATACTTCAATAGCCTTGATTACTTAAAAAAAAATCAGTGTTACTGTATATTCATTGATTAACTGAAAAGAACTCATGACTGACCTCTGCTGTAAATCAGTCTTGAGCCCTACTTAGGTTTTTGGAACACCTTGATTTTTTTTTTCCCCTCAGTTATCAATCCTAGATAAAATTCTAACAAAATAATTTGTAAAGCAGTCTTACATAATACATGAGATTTAATTGAATAGAGAAGTCTTGAATTTTTAAAATTCAAAATAATAAAAAGATTTTTTGGAGAAAAAAGAAATTGCCTGAATTTTATCAGTCTGGCTCAAGTTTAAAACTAATTTATGAATAAATAGAAAATGATAAGTAATTATGTAGAGAAATAACATAAAATAGACAAGGTAAAATAGTTCTTTATAGCAGGAGTGCTTGAGATTCTGATTTTCAATTTAAATTAAGACACCTTTAACCTTAAGAGGAACAAAGTCAGCAATATATATATATATATATATATATATATATATATATATATATATATATAGATTCAGGGCACCTGGGTGGCTCAGTGGGTTGAGCCTCTGCCTTTGGTTCTGGTCATGATCTCGGGGTCCTGTGATGGAGCCCCGCATCGGGCTCTCTGCTCAGCAGGGGCCTGCTCCCCCTCCCTTCTCTCTGCCTGCTTGTGATCTCTGTCAAATAAATAAACAAAATCTTAAATATATATATATATATATATAAATGCACATATATAAATGCACATATCTATCTCTCTCTCTCTCTATATATATATATATATACACACACACACAGATTCACACAACAGACTAGATATAAGAGAACAATCCCTGGTGGCCAAAGAGGATAGGGCCTATATTTTTAATATTTTCTTTAATGGGCATATTTTTATAACGGAGGCTAAAATGGTATCACTTATTAATTTGATAACAAATGGAACTAAATTCAAATGCCTTTGATCCAACAATACTTTTGTATTTTGAAATTATTAAATACATCAAAAGATCTAAAGATGATGGTGCTAATTTCTAGATTTAGGTGGATTTCTGGAAATTCCTGAGGACATCTTGGCCTTTATTAACTATACAAGATCTATGCAGTGATGCAGTCCTACAGTCCTCTATCTGATGAAACATTCTATTTTTTCCAGTTCATCTGTCCCTCACCATCTTTGAAATAACCAGTTTTTAGGAAAACAGAGCTTTGGTAATCAGAAAAACAGCACTGTTTATAACAATTCCATTTGTAAAAGCTGAAAGATACTTCTCAGTTATGTAATTTGAGACATAAATTAAGGGAGATTAAAAATGAGTGATAGGACATGAGAATACTTAAACTTTTGCTTTTGGGATGGCTCCACTTTTTATTTTAGTGTTTTGTGATTATTAAATTTAGACAAAACAGATGAACATAGAAGAAGGGAGGAAAAACAGATAAAAACAGAAAGGGAGGCAAGCCATTAACTCAAGGAAACAAATAGGTTGCTGGAGGGGAGGTGAGTGGGGGGATAGGGTAACTGGGTGATGGGCATTAAGGAGGGCACTAGATATAATGAACACTGCACAGTATATGCAACTAATGAATCACTAAATTCTATACCTGAAATTAATAATACGCTATAATTTAACTAAACTGAATTTAAATAAAAAATTTAAAAAATTTAGAGACAATAGTAAATTAGAGGAAGATGTGATCTGAGTCAACTACATCCAGTACAGTAATTCTATACAGAGAGTCAAAATGAATTGTTATTCCTATGCTGGAATGTACCTGCATTTTCTCATCACATTTCTATTTGATAATGCCACCAACTACCAATTTACCTACTTCAGCTTAGGCTTTATTCTTGGATTTAGACCTAGGGGCTGTATATAGGTAACTAATTACTCTTGGAATTTCTGGTCCTGTTATAAATATTTTGAAAGACAATAGTCTTTTCAGTTGTATAACTTCCCACTTAAACTTAGGGAGTCAGTTGCCTCCCCACTCTTTTCCCCATAGATTATTAAAATCAACTGGTCATAGAGTAATTATTCAAAATGTGAACCAGTTTCCATATTAACTGCATATAGTCAAGACACACCAGGATCTCTTTGTTGAATTGTTTTCCCAACTATCAGTGGGGTTCAATTAATATATGTAATTACATAGGAGAAAGGAATAAAAAGAAAAATGCTCACAGATTTCTCTCAAAGTCTGGCTCTTTGCCTTCAATGCAGGGTTGAGTGAGAAATATGGCAGTAAGCCAAACTGTCCTTCTTCCAAAATCAGCCACAATAGAATCTGCTGGATTGAAATAGAACATTAGGAGTTTAGTTTGGCACTCAGTACTTTTGGGCCAGTTCTATATTTGTGACATGATTTACTGGGCCAATCGCCCAAAGAAGCTCTGTGTCTGACTGCCCAGTTTTGAAATAGAGAGAAGAGTTCATGACCACCATGCTTTGTAAACCTACATTTCTGAAAATTATGTTTCTTTATTTAAAAAGGCTGTGAGATAGCCAGATGTGTGTATTGGGGAAAATCAACTGTTTTGTGAAAAGGCTTTTGTGCAAAATTTCTAAAAACCATCAGTATCACTTGAATTGGTTACACATTGCTTTCTGGCAGAGTAATTTCTGTATTTATATAGTTGGCTAAAAATGATCAGCATTGAAATTTCATTCAAAGATTCTACAAATGTATCATTTGTGATACTGTGTTTTATTAAATGCACTGTTAGGAAAACTAGGTGGCCCAGTGGAAAGAACATGAACTTTGTATCAGGTATGAATCCAAATTTGTTCACATGCTTGCTATGAAAGTATGGACAAATTTATTAACTAAACTTTTCAAGATTTACTTTTCTAACCATTTGTAAAATTGACTCATTGGTTGGTGGTAAGATTACATGAGTTAACCTATGCAAACTTTGACTGCAACATCCTATGATTTACTGTTACTTTACCCACTTTTAAATTAAGGAGATTAAAACTTGAGCAATTTTTTAATGGTCAGAAAGGAGACAGGTGGTCACACTCATGTTTAAATATAGACAAAGTGACTTCCAAACCCAAAATATATCTAAACAAGTATTATCCCTTCTAATATCACCTTACTTATCTATTCATCAATATCCTAATTACCATTTTAATGTCATTAGTATCATTTTCTCATAGTCATTGGATTCATTAAATTATCATGCAATTATCACTGTTGTCATCATTGTAAACATCAATTCTAAAAATGTAGAACACCATTTATTATATAGTTCTACAACCTCCTAGCCTTGTAAACTTGGGCAAATTACAACTTTTCTAAACATCGTTTTTCTCATTTTCAGATAGGAAGTGCTATTTTTACCTTCATCATAATGTCACTGTTAAGTTTAACTTTAAATATTTGAGTGTCTATTTGAGGAATAAATATATATGGTTATTGTAAAATGTGATTAGCAGTAAAAATTTGATTATCAATAGGATGAAGAATAACTCTTAAAGAGTATTTGGCCTCAACAGGTGTTAAATAATGATGGCTTTTACTAAGTTCTTTTACATTTGGATTTAAGTTAATTTTCAAGCCAAAATTCACCAAGTTTAAGCTAGAATAGTATAATTTAAAAAGCACTAGATAGGAGTAAAAAATTTCCAAGTTGAGGTCTTAGCATTACCACTAACCAGTTACAGGATCATTTGTTAAAGCTGTAACCAATCTGAACCTCATTTTCATCAAAATCTTTATAAATGTAAGTAGAAACTTCCCTTCTTACCTTCGAGAATGGTGGAAAGTATTATGCTAATGAAAATATAAACTGAAATCCAATATCGAGGTAACCCTACTTGGGATATAAATTGTTTCTAATAGATACTGTTCTAGTTTTTTGGGTGGAAGTAGGGAAGATGACTAGACATGTCTCTGGATCAAATCCTGTGAATGATGAGTCTGATTAGTAAACAAATTTTTACACAAATAGAAATAGAAATATGACCATAAATTACACCAGAAATATTAGTACTCTTGCAATTGTCACAAATCAAAAAGTAATCTAGAAGACTAGTAGTAGTTATCTCTGTATATGTATAAGTGAGGTGTTAATAATTTTTGTTAGTTAGAATTCACAAAGCAAGACAAGCTAATGGGTAGATAATAAACTTCTCTTTTTAGTGTAAAAAGCATTTAGTCTTCACTTATGCAAATGCTCCTAATGAGGACAGTGCTGATTGAGTATTTTGACCCTTTGTACATCACATTTTTCCAAGGCAAAACTCTACTTGCCCTCTTTCTCATTATACTTTTATTTGAAATTGATTCATATTCAGAACTGAAGGTGAAGAAACCTGGACATTCATTTAGGTGATTAATTAGGAAGAAAACTTGTATTCAGTCTGAAAAAAGTGATACACAACTACAACACCCATTCAACATTGGCTGAAAATGAGATGTGATTCCCAGAAGTATGATTTGTTTCCCCGGAAATGAAGGAATTACTATCAGGCTTACACTTCAGCTGACTGAGCTGACTTTATTGCCACTGGCAAGACATCCCCACTGTAGTTGTAACGTTGGCTTATAAGAACTGGATTTACTTAAAGAACAACATTCAATTCAAGATTGAAACTGATTTACTGCCATCCTTCTTTAAGTGAACAGATGGAATAAACTTCTACTAAGAAAAAGTTTATTCTATGAAAAGAATACTAATATATACCTGTCTCTTATTAGGGTTGAATATTTTATCTGCTTTAAAAGTTAACAGGGGATGGGGCACCTGGGTGGCTCAGTGGGTTAAGCCTCTGCCTTCGGCTCAGGTCATGATCTCAGGGTCCTGGGATTGAGCCCCGCATCAGGCTCTCTGCTCAGCGGGGAGCCTGCTTCCTCCTCTCTCTCTGTCTGCCTCTCTGCCTACTTGTGATCTCTGTCTGTCAAATAAATAAATAAAATCTTAAAAAATAATTAAAAAAATAAATAAAAGTTAACAGGGTAGGAGTACGTGTTAAGTGTCATATTTTGGCATGATTTTGGCTCAGGTCATGATGTCAGGGTCTTGGCACCAAGCCCCACATTGGGCTCTGTGTTCGGAGCAGAGTCTGCTTGTCCCGTCTCCTCTCCCGACATGCTCTCTCTCTCTTTCTTCAATAAATAGATAAATAAATAAATAAATAAATAAATAAAAATAAATAAGATCTTTAAAATGTAATAGGCTAGATTTTAGAAATAGAAATTTCATAGATGTCCTTCATATTTTTCCACCTACATATTGTCCATCGAATACAAGTAATCCCTGTGATAGTTGTAAGTAATTAAGAAATCTACTTTTATGTCTTCCATCAAATTTAATAAATAAATAATATAACCCTACTTTGTGCTGCATGGGTAATACACAGAATTAGTATTTTCACTAGTGTTTACTTTTAGACTTTATTTCAGGGTATATAGCTGTGAAACAAGTAGGGAAGTAAGTCTTTGTTATGGTAGAAAAAGTAATAAGCTGTGATTGGATCATTTAAAGAAAGTTTCTCTAACAAAAATACATTGTTATAATAGTAAGGCAACACTGTAGGAAGTTTGCCTAACAAATAACTGGAAACTTTAGAGCACTAAAATATGAAGGGAGTAATAAGGAAATAAATCACATTTATAGTTTGAGAATATTACAAAAGGTAAACCAACTTTGGTAATTACATTTATCACTTTCTTTTGTCAAGTGTCAATTAAATTAAATAATGACAAATGAAAGATAAAATTATCTTCCCTCCCCTTACCTAAATCTTCTATCACCTAGAAGCATATCGAGAATGAACTTTTGACACACAACAACATGTATTTAGCAAGAAGGCAAAAACAAACAAAAACTACCATATAACCTGTAATTTTGACAAAACTCCAACTCTGTCATTTTATCACACTGAAAAGCACCTTGTTTAGAAGATATATTTGAGATTAATAGGATTATATTTGAGATTTGAGATTAATAGGACAATATTATAAATGCCAACTTTAGCAAACATTTTAATTTTTGTGAAAATCTTCTTACTGGCTAACTACACAAGACTGGATGGGGGATCTAGGCCCACGGTATTATTCTGAAGGGCCAGCTTCTGATTCTTAGTCTTTAAATATTATACATGGAAGATAATAGTGCTTGAACAATATTTGCCTCCAAACTGCATCCCTTGAACACTATTTATTTTTTTTTTTAAAGATTATTTATTTATTTATTTGACAGACAGAGATCACAAGCAGGTAGAGAGGCAGGCAGAGAGAGAGAGGAGGAAGCAGGCTCCCTGCTGAGCAGAGAGCCCGATGTGGGACTCGATCCCAGGACCCTGAGACCATGACCTGAGCCGAAGGCAGAGGCTTAACCCTCTGAGCCACCCAGGCGCCCCCTTGAACACTATTTAAATTGAGAAAAATGTATAAGATGAATTATGTTAATTAAGAAATTCTAGACTGCTGGTCAGAGATACAGTTGAGCTGTGACTCACTCAGATCTTTGAATCCCAAATAAAAATGCCTATAATATATATTTTTTCTTCAGTTTACTTCAAATATGAACTACTCAACCCAAGATTGTACATGGAAACTAATTTACTTCCATATATAACTACAGTTAATACTAGCATTTCAAAAAGAAAATTTTAAACAATATAGTTTTAACCACCTAAATATTTCAGTATGATTCTCCAGAAAATTTAAACAGCCTCTTATATGGTGAAGATTACATTCTCACAAACTTAATGGCAATTTAATAATAATTCATTAAGTATTCCAACCTATAGTTTTCTCCCAAAATTATCTTTATAGCTCATTTTCTGTATTAAGATCTAATTTAGGATCAATCACATTTGATTGTTAGATATTTTGAGACTCTTTACATTTTTAACAGTTCTTTTTGTTCTTAATATTAATTGTTGAAGGGAGCAGATGCATCCTGCTGTCCTATTTTAGTGAAGATAGAATTAACCAATTCCCTATAATTCTTGTAAATTGGGAAGTCAAAACATAGGACTTCATTAGATTCAAATTAACTTTTCTGAAAATTGTATTATTTAATTGCATATGTATGATATTTAATGCTTAACTTTGCATTAAATGTTAAATTATATTTGGTTACCCCATTATGAGTGATGCTGAGATTGGGTAATTGATGAAATGGTGACAGTTTGATTCCTTCTTTATGTATTGTTTTTCCTTTTGTTATCAAAACATACCTTAGCATCACATGAATATCCAATACCCTATTCTCTCCCTACCCAACAATTGCCAGTGCCACTTGATGGCGCTTGCCTAAGTTAATGATCATTTCAGGAGGTGAGATAAAGTGTGTTTTTTTTTTTAAAGATTTTATTTATTTATTTGAGAGAGAGAGATAGCAAGAAAGAGCAGGAGTGGTGAGGAGAGAGAGAAGCAGAGCCCCCTGCTGAGCAGGGAGCCCCATGCCCGGCTGAATTCCAGGACCCTGTAGGGCAAGGCCACCTACTTAACCAACTGAGCCACCCAGATACCCCGAGACATAGTGATATTTATTTATTTATAAAGATTTTATTTATTTATTTGACAAAGAGATATCACAAGCAGACAGAGAGGCAGGCAGAGAGAAAGGGGGAAGCAGGCTCCTCACCGAGCAGAGAGCCTGATGTGGGGCTTGATCCCAGGACCAGGAGATCATGACCTTGGCCCGAGGCAGAAGCTCAACCCACTGAGCCACCCAGGTGCCCCAAAATAGTGATTTTTAAAAGAAATCTGTAACTTAATCTATAGTGATTAGCTTTTATCTCTAAAGTAGACTTCACTGGTTGTGCAGAACTATTCATTTATATGGGGAGGTACTTTGTACCAAATAGGAATGATAATGATCAGTTCTTTACTTAGAGTTCCTCCAAAACTGTCACCTAGTAATCATATTTTTTAACACATTTTCTTTATTTCTACTTTGTGATAGACAATTTAGACTGTTTTCAAAATATTTTAATTGTTAAAATGTACATATTCCCTCAAATATCTACAGATTCAATGCAATCCCTATAAAAATACCAAAATAATTTTTCACAAAACTAGAACAAATACTACTAAAATTTATGTGGAACAGCTGAGGATCCCACATAGCCAAAGCAATCTGGAGAAAGAAAAACAAAACTGGAGGTATTATAATTCTAGATTATAAGATATACTATAAAGCTGTAGTAATCAAAATAGTATCATACTGGCACAAAACTAGACAGATCATTAGAACAGAACAGAGAGCTCATAAATAGGTCCATGATTATATGGTAAATTAATTTATGACAAAGGAGAAGAATATCCAATGGGGAAAAGACAGTCTTTTCAATATACTGGAAAAACTGGATAACTATAAATAAAGAATGAAACTGGACCACTTTTTTTTTTTAAAGATTTTATTTATTTTATTTGACAGAGATTACAAGTAGACAGAGAAGCAGGCAGAGAGAGAGAGGAGGAAGCAGGCTCCCTGCTGAGCAGAGAGCCCGATGCGGGGCTCGATCCCAGGACCCTGGGATTATGACCTGAGCTGAAGGCAGAGGCTTTAACCCACTGAACCACCCAGGCGCCCCCAAACTGGACCACTTTTAAACACCATACATAAAAATAAAGTCAAAACAGATTAAAGATCTAAATGTGAAAGCTATGAGACCTATGAGATTAAAGACCTAAATGTGAGACTTGTAAGAAACTATAAAAACCCTAGGAGAGAATACAAGCACCACATGTCTCTTAAGGCAAGGAAAACAAAAGCAAAAATCAACTCTTGGGACAACATCAAAATAAAAAGTTGCTGCACAGCAAAGAAAATAACAAAAGAAAAAGACAACCTAATAAATGAGAGATCTACTAATTCAAGTCTTTTTGTCTTTAAAGGAGACAGTTTTCCTAACCTAGCATACTGGAATTGCTGGTCTAACCTAATGTGGATAAGCATGTTTTTGAAGGAATCGGGAATATTTCATCAGGTAAATTTAGATTGACACACTGATTTTCCCAATATAAACCTGTTAATGGTGTCAGTAAGGTTTGACAAAGATCATTTCCCTGTAAAATTATGAAACTGTTTACTAATATCCATGTGAGTCTTCTCTCAAACAGCTGATGTAATTCACAAAGTTTTAAAAACCGAACATGGTAGAAAATATACAAATACTGAACTATTCCCACCATTTGGTGTTGTGTAACAGTCCCAGAACATTGGGCAAATCCACATTCTACTAGGACAGTCACATGGCTTGACTGGAATATTACTTGCATCCTAAAATGCAGTATTATCACATTTGTGTACAGTCAACTCTAAAAATACTTGTCAGAGTAGATAATTGTGTTGTATCAAACCTCCAAGATAAAGTTACATGATCATTTTTTGCATAAAACTGTAAATGTCTGTTTTTATTTTTGTGATAGAATTTAATATTAGATTTGCTTATATTGTAGTAGAACACCTGGTATCTAAGTTGTGAGGAAAAGGAACCATGCCCAAACCTACCTTTAATTATATGAGATTATTGATATTATTAATATCTACCAAAAGTACACAACAGTAATGATCAAATTGGGTCTGATAAATTAGCAACAGAGCACCAAAATATTAGTAATGCATAAGGCTGAACAGTATGAAAAGACTACCTCTGTTTAAATTTTTAAAAATGTGCTAAACTTTTTTAGAAGATTTTATTTATTTATTTGAGAATGATAGAGAAAGAAAGCATGAGAGGGGGAAGGTCAGAGAGAGAAGCAAACGGACCCGTGACCAGGGAGCCTGATGCAGGACTCTAGCCTAGGACTTCAGGATCATTACCTGAGCCGAAGGCAGTCGCTCATCCAACTGAGCCACCCAGGAACCCAGAATGTTCTAAACTTTAAAAGAATTATATTATATCCAAATGCAATAGACTACAGAATGCTTAAAAAGTTCTACAGCCCTCTCATCTGACCAATAGAGTATCATATCAGAGCTAAAGCAATAATTTTGAGAAAAGTATTCAGACATTCTCAGTCACCATTTATTTGAAGCAATAATGGTAATTCAAAGAGAATATATTCTTTTGTGCAGTATTTCAGTTTAGATGAAAACCCAGAAATTACATCACTTATATTTCCAGAACATCTTTGATTCTGGCTCCTAAAAGTGTAATTTTTAGGATAAAATTTACTGCTTTACTGCTTTACTGATAAAAGTGTAATATTTGTGATTTTATTTAGGCATACCTTATTAAACATAGTTATTATCAGAAACAAACATTACAGACTCACGTTACATTATTGTAAGGACTTTATTACCAGATTTAAGGATGTCAATAGAATGTAATAAAATTACCTTTAAAATGCTAAAAGGAATGAAACATTTTACTAGAAAGCTCATGAAGAACATAGGAGGGAAGCACTAGAGATAAATAATGTATGCAATGATTTAATAAATATTACATTTAATGTTATTAGTGATAAGTTTCCAGTCATGCCCTGTTTTATTTAAAAGTTTATAAGCCAAGATAGCCAAAAGATAGCCATGGATTTCTGAAATTTTATCCTTTATTGTATATATGCAGCAATATATAAAGGGGAAAAGAGTGTTATATATTCTCCTTTACAACACTTACTATTTTTTGGAACAAGTACTACAGATATAATATCTATCTATGAATATAAATCAGTATTAGAAACAGAAGCCATACAACTATCAATTTTCTTCAATGGAGAAACAAAATGGATAATTGCTTCATCTACCACATTTTATTAACTCTAAGACACATTTAATCATAAATGTTCCTTTCTATAAATTTACCACAATATATGAGGATAATGCAAATGAAACTATAAACCCAATTCTTTCTTTTTCTTCATGAATGCTGATTACCAATTTGTCTTTTTTTTTTTTTTTTTCTGTAATTCCAAGGCATAGACCCCAGGCTGTTGAGCATGGTTTGATATTCCTCAAACCAAGAGTATTGAGATTTCAATATATAACTGGACCTGTGTTGAACCTCCAGGGAAGATAGCAGAGTAGAAGCATCCCAAGCTCACCTTAACCCATAAATGTACTTAATACCTACATCTGTATAATTAATCCAGAAAATGACCCACCCGAAGACTGGCAGAACAGACTCTACAACCAAACATAAAGAAGAAGCCACATTGAAAACAGTAAGGACAGAGATGTCAGTAACTTGCTGACTCAGGAGTCTATCCCCAGGAGGAAGGGCCAATGCAAACACAGAGAAGAGAGAAGAGCAGACCTCATATTAAGCACCACAGGCATGGGGGAACCCACACTGGGAAGAGCAATCCCTGTAACATTTGGCTTTAAAATCCAAAAGGTTTAACTTTTTTTTTTTTTTCAAAAGGTTTAACTTTTTGAGTTCATATAATTTGTGGGGCTTACCACCTATAAATATAAAAATCAGCAGACTTGGCTCTGGGATAGACAGAGGGCAATAGGAAACTGAGTATCTGACCTTAAAAAGACAACATAACAAACAACCCCACTGTGATACAACATAGAAATAGCAGTTTGAAAGACACCTGGGGTATATGGCAAGTAGATTCATTTACTAATGTCAGAACATGTGCAGGTGAGGCAGGAATCTTTAGATTTCTCTGAGAATAAAAGAGTTCTTTCCCTCTCCCAACCCCTAACCTAGATAAAATTGCTGGAACTAGTGTGACTACTCTCCAACCATCTTGCTAATAGCGCCCCATGTCCTAGCATTTTCCTGCTAACATGCCATCTCAGTAGTTTTCCAAAACAGCTCCAGGTCTGCTCCCACAGCAGATCTGTGCAAACATTAACACAATGTGACCTGCCCCCATGCTTTCCTATAGAGCTACTCAATCCAAACTGCCTTTGACAGGAGTCCATGTAAAGCAGCACCACATACTTGGCATTGTGCAAAAAGCCACCACAAAGGCCAGAACTACTGGAAAGTGACTCCTGCCCAAGGGAAAGGAAAGATAACCACACACACGGTCCAACTGTAGCCCCAGCGGTGGGCTGGGGTTAGATATCAGGTATTACTGCAGTCCCCACCAACCAAAAAAAAAAAAAAAAAAAGAAAGAAAAAAGAAAAAAAAAAAAAAAGCCAGATAGGAAAGAACTAAGAAAAAGCATTCTGCTCTAAGTGACCATGGCTCTGGAAAATGCTGTTCTGACTCAACTCAAGCCCAATACAGCCCCAGACTGGTTCACTAAAAACTCAGGGCCACCTTGGTCTTGAGTTGAATCAGATAAAACCTACCACAATAGGCAAAAAGAGCCATGGCAGATGACTGGACTGAGGCAAGCACAGCTCAGTCAACACAGTGGGGCATGCAGAATACACATAAAAGAACCCCTGAAGCACCAGGTTTGGTTCTAGTGAACAGGAGACACGGCACTAGAGGATACCACAGGACCTTTTCTTCATTAAGCCACTACTTTTAAGAGCAAGAGATGTGGCTGACTTTCCTAACACTTAGAAAGAGACAAAGAGACAGGAAAATTTCCCAAAGGAAAGAACAAGATAAAAATCACAGCAAGAGAACTAGGTTAAACAGAAATAGGTACCACCTTGATAGAGAATTTAATGTTCATAAAGATACTCACTGGACTTGACAAAGGAGTGGAAGATCTCATTGAGACCCTTCAAAAAGAGATATAAAACATAAAGAAGAACCAATAAGAGATGAATAACTCAGTAAACAAAATTAAAAATTCATTAGAGGGTAGTAGACTAGAGGAAGGAGAAGAACCAATCAGTGACCTGGACAATAGAGTAATGGAAAGCAATCAAGCAATAAAAAGGATAAAGAAAAAAGAAGAATAACAAAATATGAGAGTAGTTTAGAGGAACTCAATGACACCACCAACGGCAGTAACATTTGCAATATAGGCAACTCAGGAGGAGTAGAAAGAGAAAAGGGTGTAGACAATTTATTTGAAGAAATAATAGTTGAAAACTTTCTGAATCTGGGGAAGAAATCCAGATTCAGGATGCAAAGAGATCCCTCAATAAAATCTATCCAACGAGGTCCACACCAAGATGCATAGTAATTAAAATGGAATGAAGAACTAATAAAGCAAAAATTTTAAGAGAAGCTAAAACAACAACAACAACAACAACAACAAACAGTTACATAAAAGGGAAACCTCCTAAGCCTATTGGCTGATTTTCTGCAGAAATTTTGTAGGCTGAAAGAGAGTGCCATGATATATTCAAAGTGTTGAAAGAAAAACAGACACCCCCCCTCCCCGCAACCAAAACTACTTTATTCAGCAAGGCCATCATTCAGAATGCAAGGAGAGATAAAAAGTTTCCCAAATAAAAGTTAAAGGAGTCTATCACTACCAAGTGAGCCATACAAGAATATGTTGGTGTTAACATAGAGTATATAACGTAGAGTTAACATAGAGTATAATGTAGAGGATCCATACGTGGCTTGCCAAAATGTAACATGGAGGCTGCTGGGGGTGATGTAAGGTTTCAGAGAAGGACATAGGCCTTTGAATGCCGAGGCTTGTGTGACCTCATTCTGCTGTAAGAATGCTATAGGTCCAATTCTCCAAAGCTTCCTTAGCCCAAATAGCTGCCCCGGTGATCTAAGAGATGTATGTATTGTCCCTAAAGCCATGTTTAGCAGAACTCATAGAACAAGCTGGTCACCACATTGTATCTTTTCAGTAATCAGACTTCTATTTTCTGTAAGATGCCTTCCCACATCTCACTTGCTTGAGAAACAGAGTCATAAAGGTTTATGATTATCCTGAAGCATAAATAAAGGTGAGAGAAAGAAAAGCAAAGGATCTTTGTGTCTGAGTATTAACTGCCTTGTGTTCTCCTCTCTTTCACTGCAAAATCTGGAGTGATCCTTCATGCATTGGTACAGGGATTGCTGGCCATTCATAGCAAGAAATCTTAAATGGACTCTTTGAATGGAAAGGAAAGACTGTAAGTAGGAGCAAGAAAAGTAGGAAGCACAAAAACAGTAACATTAAGTATCTCTACAAAAATATACAAGGGATTCACAAAATAGAGATATGAAGTATGATACCATATACTCAAAATGTGTGTGTGGGGGGGGAGAAGGACAGAGGAATAAAAATTTAGCATTTTTAGAATGGGTTTGAATTTAAGTAACCATCAAATTAACACAGACTGATCTATGCATATGATATTATATATAAAATCAATGGTAACCACATATCAAAAACTAGTAAGATATATGCAAAAAAAAGGAATCTATATCATTAAAGAAAGCCAGCAAACTATGAAAGAAAAGAGGGAAAAAAGAAGCAAAAAACTACAAAAAAGACTGTGAAACAAGTAACAAAATGACAGTAAGAACATATCTATCCATAATTACTTTGAATGTAAATGGACTTAATTTTCCAGTCAAAAAACATAGGGTAAAGGAATGGATAAAAAAAAGCAAAACCCATTTATATGCTACCTACAAGAGCCTCATCTCAGACCTAAGACACATGCAGATTGAAAGTGAGGGGATGGTCATATATTTATCATGCAAGTATAAGTGAAAAAAAGCTGGGGTAGCAATACTTGTATCAGACAAAATAGATATTAAAGACTGTAGCAAGAGATAAAAAAGGACAATATAAAATCTTAAAGAGAATAATCCAACAATAAGATATAACTGTTGTAAATATTTATGCACACAACATAGGAGCATCCAAATGCATAAATCAGCTATTAACAAACATAAAAGAAGTAATCAATAGTAATACAATAATAGTAGGGGAATTCAACATCCCACTTACATCAATGGATAGGTCATCCAAACAGAAAGTCAACAAGAAAACAGTCTCTTTCAATGACACCTTGGACCAGATGTTTCTATTAAGTATGTTCAGGAAATTCCATCCAAGCAGTGGAAAACACATTCTTTTCAAGTGCATGTGGAACATTTTTCAGAACAGAGCACATGTTAGGCCACAAAATGAATCTCAACAAATTCCAAATGATCCAAGTCCTACCATGCATCTTTTCCCACCAAAACACTAAGAAACTAGAAATCAACCACAAAAAAATCTGAAAATAACACAAATAAATGGAGGTTAAATAACCTGCTCCTAAACAACGAATGGGTCAACCAAGAAATCAAAAAGGAAATTAAAAAAAAAAATACATGGAACAAATGAAAATGAAAACACAATGGCAGCAAAAGCTATTCGAAGAGGGTAGTTTATAGCAACACAGGGTTAACCCAAGAAGCAAGAAAACATCTCAAACAACCTAACCTTATAGCTATGGAAGCTGGAAAAACAAGAACTGAAAAAAAAGCCCCAAACCAGTAGAAAGAAGGAAATTATAATGATTAGAGAAGAAATAAATTAAATAGAAACTTAAAAAATTACTGGAACAGATCAGCAAAATGAGGAACGGATTTTTTAAAAAGATCAACAAAATTGATAAAGCTTTAGTTAGACTCATAAAAAAGAGGAAAAGAAATTTGAACAGATTGAATACCAGTAACTAATTTTAACCAGTAATCAATAAATCCCAGCAAACAATAGTCCAAGACCAAATGGCTTCACAAGTGAATTCTACCAAACATTTAAAGAAGACTTAATATCTGTTCTTCTCAAATTATTCCAACAAGCAGAAGAGGAAAGAAAACAACCCAATTCATTCTATGAGGCCAGGATTACCCTGACACCCAAAGAGTTAAAAACAATAAAAAAATAAAAAAGGAAAGAAAAGAAAAAGAGAGAACTACAGGCCAACATCTCTAAAGAACATTGATGCAAAAGTCCTCAAAAAAATCTTAGTAAACTGAATCCAAAAACACATTAAAAACATCATTCACCCCAATCAAGTAGGATTTATTCCTGGGTTGCAAGAGTGGTTCAATATTCACAAAACAATCAAATGTGATACATTACGTCAAAAGAAGAAAAGATAAAAACCATATGACCATTTTAATAGATGCAGAAAAAGCATTTGACAAAGTATAACTTCCATTCATGATAAAAACCCTCAGCAAAGTAGGTTTAGAGTGATCATACCTCAATATAATAAAGGCTATATATGAAAAACCTACAGCTAAACTAACATCACTCTCAATGGGGAAAAACTGATAGCTTTTCCCCTGAGGTCAGGAGCAAGATAAGGGTACCCACTCTCACCATTTTTATTCATCGAAGCCTGGAAATCCTAGCCACAGCCATCAAACTACAAAAAGGAATAAAAAGCATCAACGCTGGTAAGGAAAAAGTAAAACTTTCACTATTTGGAGATGACATGACTGTATATATAGAAAACCCAAAGGACTCCATCAAACAACTACTAGAACTGATAAATGCATTCAGTAATATTGCAGGATACAAATTCAATATACAGAAATTTGTTGCATTTCTATACACTAACAATGAAGTAGCAGAAAGAGAAATTAAGAAAATAGTCCCACTTATAATTACACTCAAAATCATAAAATACCTTGGAATAAAGTTAATGAAAAAGGTGAAATACCTGTGCTCTGAAAAGTATAAAACATCAATGAAAGGATATCAAAGACCCCAAATGGAAAAATCTTGCATGTTTATGGATTGGAATAACAAATATTGTTAAAATTTCCATACTACCCAAAGAAATCGACACATTTAATGCAATCCCTATAAAAATACCATTAGCATTTTTCACAGAACTAGAACAAACAATCCTAAAATTTGTATGGAAACATTAAAGACCATGATAGTAGAAGCAATCTTGAAAAAGAAAAACAAAGCTGGGAGTTTCACAATTCCAGACTTCAAGTAATATTACAAAACTATAGTAATCAAAGCAGTATGGTACTGACACAAAAATAGACACATAGATTGATAGAACAGAACAGAAAGTCCGGAAATAAACCCAAAACTATATGCTTAATTAATCTTCAACAAAGGAGGCAAGAATATGTTATGGAAAAAGTCTTTTCAACAAATGGTGTGGGGAAAACTGGACAGCTGTATGCAAAACAATAAAACTGGATGACTTTCTTACATCATACACGAATATAAACTCAAATTGGATTTAAGAACCTACACATGAAACTGGACACCAAAAAAATCCTAGAGAGAACACAGGCAGTAATTTCTCTGACATCAGCAGTAGCAGCATTTTTCTAGATATGTCTACTAAGGCAAGGGAAATAAAGGCAAAAATATACTTTTAGACTATATAAATATAAAAATATTCTGCACAGCAAAGAAAGCAATTGACAAAACAAAAAGACCACTTACTAGGGCACCTGGGTGGCTCAGTAATTAAGCATCTGCCTTTGGCTCAGGTCATGATCCCAGGGTTCTGGGATTGAACCCCACATCAGGCTCCCTGCTTAGGAAGCTTGTTTCTTCCTCTCCCACACCCCCTGCTTGTGTTACCTCTCTCACTGACCCTATCTTTTTGTCAAAAAATAAAATAATTAAATCACCCCCCCAAAAAAAGAGACAGCCTACTGAATAGGAGAAGATATTTGCAAATGATATATCTGATAAAGGGTTAGTATCTACAATATATAAAGAGCTTATACAACTCAATACCAAAAAACAAAAATTACAATTTAAACATGAGCAGAAGACATAGACATTTTTTCAAGACATTCAGATGGCCAACAGACACATGAAAAGATGTTCAACATCACTAATCATCAGGCAAATGCAAATCAAAAGCACAATGAAATATCACCTATACATGTCAGAATGGCTAATATCAGAAAGACAAGAAACAGCAAATGCTAGCAAATGTGAAAGAAAAGCAACCCTTGTGCATTTGGTGAGAATGCAAATTGATGTAGCCACTGTGGAAAACAGTATGAAGGTTCCTCGAAAATTTAAAATAGAATTGTCACATGATCTGTAAATTCTACGGTTGGATATTTACCCAAAGAATAGGAAAACACTAATTTGCAACATTATTTATGTGTCTATGTTCATTGCAGCATTGTTTAAGATAGTCAAAATACGGAAGCAACTCAAATGTCCATTATAGATGAATGAATAAACATATACACAAATGTGTGTATGTGCAGACACACACACACACACACACACACTGGAGTATTACTTGCCAAAAGAAAAAAAAATTATCATTTGCAACAACATGGATGGATATAGCGGGTATAATACTGAGTGAAATAAATCGGTCAGAGAAAGACAAATACCATATAATTTCACTTATATGAGGAATTTAAGAAACAAAACAAATGAATAAAGAAAATAATGAGAGAATCAAAAACAAACTTAAATATACAGAACTTTTGGTTACCAGAGGGAACATGGTGTTGGGGCCAGGGGAGGGATTGGTGAAATAGGTGAAGGGGTTTAAGACTATCTCACAGTAATCTCTGTCTCTCTATTTTATTCAGATATTACTAGAAATTTGACAATTTCCTATTTCAGTTTTTCCCACAGCCAGACATTGGAAATTTTTTTGCATATTTCAGAGTAAGAAGATAGGTTTCCTACTTGGGAGCATCTTCCTTTCTCAAGTCCCAGAAAGTATTTGCTTGTTGCTTTCATGAAAATTTGAAATTGCAGCCACATTCCTCCAACGATGAATATTTGCTTCTCTAATGTCTTATTTATGCCCTGCGGTTCTGCTTCTGTGCCTCTGCATACACAATAACATTTTGTGTTTCAGTGCTGAGACATAGTTGAACATTTTAAAAGACATTTAAAATGGTAATCAAACTTGACATGTGTAGTTCCAATAATGCACATGATTCAATTGAAGTAATTACAATATGAATAGCTGAGACCAAGGTCATACATGGCAGGTAATGACAGCTCTGTCATAACTGCTAACAGTCTTACGATGATTATAAGACTATAACAATTGTGACAACAATTGTCAGATGCATCCCACATTACTAAGACTAAAATGTGCAAAAATACATTTCTTAGTGTCAATGAAATATTTACTTAGAATCAATGAAATAAGTTTTTACCTATTTTAGGTAAAGGTTTTATCCTAGAATACGGATATAATTGCTTCTACTCTTAATTTTTTGTACTAAATCGTGGTATTTTTTTATTGAGAATACAGTTGCTACTAAGTATTATGTTTTTGAGATATATATGCCTATTTATTTATATATATATATATATGCACATTTATACTTCCATATTTGTCCCAATAAGTCTCATGTATATTTTAGAGCCTAAAACTTCTCTTTGGATATATTTAATAAATAATTTAGATATAAGCTAGGGTTTTTTTGGAATTTTGGAGAAATACCAACTTTTTTTTTTTTAAAGATTGCATATATTTGAGAGAGCAAGTGAGCATGAGCAACAGGAGGGACAGAAATAGAAGAAGATTCCCCACTGAGCAGGGAGCCCGATGCAGGGCTCTATCCTAGGACCCTGAGATCATGACCTGAGCTGAAGGCAGATGCCTAACCAACTGAGTCACCAAAATACCAACTCTTCATGAAACATACTCCCATAAAACATAAAACATACTCAAAACTAAACCTATTAATCCACTGATAAAAAGCCTTTGAAATATAAGGAGAGATATGTCTATACCCATCGAGATATAAGAAGTTTTTGTACAATTCATTAAAACTTGGTATTCAAGAAACCCCAATGAAAGAAAAAATGTTTTAAGTAGGCTCGACACCCATCATGGGGCTTGAACTCATGAACATGAGGTCAATACTTGAGCGGAGGCCACGAGTTAGACACTCAACTGACTGAGTCAACCAGGTGCCCCAAAAGGAGAATTTTATTTATTTATTTATTTATTTATGAGAGTGAGTGAAAGACACAAGGAGGGGGAGCAGAGGGAGAGCGAGAAGCAGGCTCCTCACTGAGCAAGGAGCCTGATGCCGGGCTGGACCCCAGAACCCTGAGATAATGAGCTGAGCTAAAGGCAGACACTTAACTGACTGAGCCACCCAGGTGCCCCCAAAAGGAGAATTTTAATTTAAAATGTGGGCTGAGAGATTTGCCTTGAAAAGGAGACATTGGAAGGACTATGAAATTCAGAAAGAAATTTACTTAATAGATTTACTTGCAAGCCATTTTCACATGGCAGCCTGTGAAATGACAAACAGCAACCATGACAGAATTTTTAGCTATGTGTATAACTATCAAAATTATAAATCATATTTAATACTAGTGAAAAGACTGAAAAGAAAACTTTTTGGTTTTGTTTTTTTTTTTCTTTTGGTTTCTCTTTCTTATTTCCTTTATCCTTTGGTTCTCAGTTCCATTAATTGTCCCACTCTCAGTTCACAGCCATTCTCTTTCACATTCCCTTCATTCCCTTTCTTATATCTCACCTGTCTGGTCTTTCTTTTTGTCTCCTTTCCATTCATCACTTCTCATATTGAGTTTAAGAGAATAAGAGAAGCAAATGGGAATTTTTATTTTTTATTGGAGATTTTGTTCCTTTTCAGTGGAAAAGATTTCACCTCTCTCTTCTATACATTTGAACTTCTTTCCTACAGCATTAAAGCGCCATACTTTTCACAGAGGAAAGAGTAATGAAAGGGCAGAGCAGCATGTATATCAGTGATCGAAGAAGACAGAAAAGGGAACAAAGGAACTAATATCTTTTTTAGGTCTATTTTATGGAAATATAATTATAAAAAGTGAAAACATTGTATGGTTCAATTCTTTTATTTCAAAATCAGCATCTGTATGAACACCACACAGAACCAGAAGTGAGATATCAATCAGCGCTCAATCCCTCAATCTCCCCATCCCCCCAGGCTCTCCTCTTCTCACTTCCCAAAGTTAGCTCTTAGCTGGACTTATGCCACTATTCATTAGTTTTGCCTGTTTTTAACTTTACAATAATGGAATCATGAAGTATGTTTTCCTTTGTATTTGGCTTATTTTGCTTAATATATATAAATTCGTCTATTCTGTTGAATTTAACAGTTGGATTATAATATGCAGTTTTAAAAATAACACACATTATTATCCACACACAGTTGCAGTAGCTTTGAGTTGCATTTGGTTTGGGGATGTTATAAATGAAGGTTTTTAAATATCTCTCTCTCTCTCTCTCTTTCACAACACACACACACACACACACACACACACACACTCACACACTCACACACACTGTTTTGTATATACCCATGAGTAGAATTGCTGGTTCAAAGTATAAACATGTGTTGAACCTTATTATATATTGGAAAGTGTTTTCCATTGTAGTATCCATTAAACTTCCAGCAACAATCCTGGACCTTCCTGATGACTAAATGTTATGCTCCTTTCGTGTATTTTGTCCCTATCATGTTTTGTGATGTTCCTTTAAATATATTTTGTCAATTTTTATTTTGTATTGTCCACACATTTATTTTTGATTTTTTGAGCACTTAATATTAGGTTGGAGACTAGAAAGTTATTTTATTTTAGAAATGAATGGAAATTATTTTCATAGGTTCACTCTAATCTGTTCTGGATAGAAACCATTTGCAGATGGATGCCGTTGTAAATACCTTCCACAAATCTGTGGCTTTTAGAAGCTACATATTTAGATATTTAATTAGTTGGAATAATATAGTTTTCTGTTTATAGAAATTTTCATTTTCTTTATTCACTTTTTGGGTAAATCTTTCTGTGATTTTTTTCCTAACTAGTTGTGAAGTGTGCTTATATTATTGAATTTTCAGCCTTTCTTCTTTCCTAATACTTGAAGCTAAATCTAAAGATTTCTTTGTAAACACAGTTTTCACCGTCTTCCACGCTTTGGGTATGTTACATTTCATTTTTATGTAATTAAAAACATTTTATAATTCTCATTTTTGCATTGGCAGAGGTTATTATCAGAACTAAACAGATTTAATAATTTTTCTAGTTACATGAGTTATTCCTTTGGAGCTGGTAAAGACTATCCTTAGAGCCCACTTTTCATCAATTTTGGTAAAAATTCCTTAGGTACTATAAGAAATATTCTGTCAATATAGGAACAAAAGAAGAAGTTCAACAAAGAAATACCAATCACAAGAAAAAAGAGAGAGAGAGAGAGAGAGAGAAACAAACAAAAAGCAAAACAAAACAAAAAAACCAACCAGAAATCCTAGAGATGAAAAATACGATAACTAAACTGAAGAATTCAGGGATGTTTCAATAGTAGACTCAACCATGCAGAAGAAGGAATCAGCACCCTGGAGGATGGGATATTGGAAATCAGAATGAAATAAGAAAAGTAAGTGAGACAGAGAAAAACAAATACTGTATGATCTCACTTATATGTGAATTTAAAAAAAACAAACACCTCATAGAAAAAGAGACCAGGTTTGCAGTTCCAGAGTTAGAGGGTAGGATAAAAAGAGGAATTTAAGGAAAGTGGTCAAAAGGTAGAAAATTCCAGTTATTAGAAAGGGGGTTTGTGATGTGCAACATGACAACTATAGCTAACACTTTGGTATGATATATAGGAAAGTTGTTAAGCATTCTCATCACAAGAAAAAAAATTTTATTGTATTTATATGTAAATATGGGTATTATCTGAACCTATTGTGGTAATTATTTCATAATATGTGTAATTCAAATCATCATGCTGTATGCCTTAAACTTATACAATGACATATATAAATTATTCATCGATAAAACTGGGGAAAAGGATTTTAGGAACCAAAAAACAAAGTACAACCTGTGTAATGTCTAGAACTTATCTGAAATTCTATATAATGCAAATCAATCTATAGGAACATTAAGTAGATTAAGGACTGGTTACCAGGAAAAGATGAAGGGTTGGAGGAAAGTAGAGAGAGGCAGACAAGCTGGACTAAAAAATGGGTATAAAGAAACTTTTGAGAGTCATGAATATGTTCTTTATCATTATGATGTTGGATTTATGGTTGTATACAGATATCAAAATATCAAATCGTAAACTTTATTTAATTTACTGTATGTCTGTTATAACTCAATAGACATAAAAATACAAATTTAAAATAAAAATAAAAAATAAAAAATATGGTTTCAACATGTGGGTTATTTAGCTATATTCCATTTTGCTTCTTTATTTTAAAAATGAGAACTAAAATTATGTAGATTTATTCTCTTTGTAATATGTGAACACACAAGTGATTTCTACTTAACATAGGTCACAGAGTGTCTGACAAGTGAAATAAATAACAAATGAGTATTTGTGTCAGATTAACATTTATGTTAGCAGTTACTTGAAAGTTTAGCATGTTTGTTTAGCTTTTAATTCTTGATTCAAGCATATTTGCATAACATTTACTTAAAAACAACCTAAATGCCTGAAATTGCTTATTAATCATTGTAGTTAAGTAGTCTACCTGTATAATTTAGGTTTGTTATTCTGACACCACCGCATAAATTTGCATGGTTGCATAAAATGTCAGTTTTATAGTTCATACACAATCATTACTGAATTCCTATTGTATGCATATCACTAATACACCTTTGATTTTTTTTTAAATTTTATCCAGAGATGTTGTTAAGGTCTAGGGCTTTTTGTAGCTCTCTGTGAACCAAAACCCATTATAGACTGTTCTGCTCAGATTTCTCTTTTCCAAAGGAACATTCTCCTTGTAATGAATAGTGTGAATCAGAGGAGTCCACGTGGCTTACATCTGCATTTCTTTTTGCCTGTATGAAAGCAATTTAGTAGTTTAAGCCTCACTTGTTAAGGAGTAATGGCACATTGCCCAATAGCAGCACATATCCAAATGAGTGAAAATGGATATTCTGATGAGTAACAATACAGTGATTGATGTGAAATACTTTTCTATTTTAAAAGGTCACTAAACTTCAGAACAACATTAATCAGGTATTGGATTTGCAATTAGAGATACTATCACTTTTAAATCCATCAGACATGTGTATGGACAGGCATAATCAATCACACACTGATTGTTTTGCAAAAAAAAAAAAAAAAAGGCATTTTTATTCCCATCCCATTGAGGTCTGCTAGAAGAAATAGTAATATAATTTTTCAAAGCACAATGCAGAAATTTTGATACATGAACTGTCTAAACTATAGTATTATGTATAATATTATGTGAGTATGTCGGTGTTTATTTGAAAAAATTTGCTGCTTATTATCATAATTAGCAATTCAACTTCATATTATTTTCAGGTTTTTGACTTCTGTGTCAATGAAGTAGTGTTTCCACTTTAATACTACATTTTAAGAAAAGAGAGAGGAAAAAAGGGAACTATATGGATTAAATAAAGAACTTAGGAAAAGCTAGAGAGATTTAATAGTAAGATTTTGAAGTAATATTTTAGGATTCTTTTAATTATTGAGCTTTTAAATTTGACAAGTACACTTTAACTGGTAATCTTAAATATAGCCATTTTGCTATTAATTTCTCTTTTCCCTTTGCTTGTCTGAGAACATAATTTATTTGCTTTACTTTTATGTGCATGACTATTTACATATTTACTATTTTAACGCATGCTTTGGTTAGTAAAGTGCCATGAAGTATATTTCACTTAATATGCTGAAAAATTTAAGTTAACAAAAATGATCCAATATTCTTCCTGATTTCATAAGCTAGACCAATAGGTTTAAATGCTGTCAAAAGAGACATTCACCTCTTATAATTTAATTATTTCAATAGCAGCCTTTTCATCAGATGATTCCAACCTTGAAAAATGATAATTTAGGGACGCCTGGGTGGCTCAGTTCGTTAAGCAGCTGCCTTCGGCTCAGGTCATGATCCCAGCACCCTGGGATCGAGTCCCACGTTGGGCTCCTTGCTCCGCAGGGAGCCTGCTTCTCCCTCTGACTCTGCCTTCCACTCTGTCTGCCTGTGCTCGCTCTCGCTCTCTCTCTCTCTGACAAATAAATAAATAAATATTGATAATTTAATGCTATTAACATTGTATTTTCAACCCAATGTTTTTCTATCCCTTGAACCACGTATGTATCTGTCACAAGCTTTGCTCCACATTCTCTTTGTAGAAGCCTGTCCATTTGCTCATAGGCACAGTAAAAACATGGTTTGAACAAGAACTAGGTTTCTACTTGCATCAAGTAGACTGAGTATATATACATCTATCACTCTTCTACTTCAGGTTATTATTGAAATTAAAAGAAATATGAAAGAAACTTTTATGAAACTTTTTTATGAGAGAAACCGTAACATTGTAGAATTAAATTCACCATGGGAATTCAACAAGGGAATTAAATTTATGAAGAGAATAATAAAAGTTGTCACTCAAAATACATGAAATATAATCTTTCTCTGAGGACAATTAAGACATGGTCCTGGCTCTGGGTCTTCACATCCAGAGTAATGGGTACGACAGTCATTGAGAGAAAAAAATGAAAAGGCAGCAATTGGTACTACAGAATCCATCAGGATCCCCCATGTCATGTGTCCCACCCTTCCCAGCCATCCCACTCCTTCTTTCTCACCATGAACTCTTCATCATTCCTATATTGGTCACAGCAAAGGTATGTGATTTATGGAAAAAACCCAAGAACTCTACATAAATAAACTCCTAAAAGTTTCTGATGTGAATATATAACAATCTGAATGGAGACTTGAATCAATTTTATGGAAGTTCTCTACTTCAATCCATTTGAGATGGTAAAAATAGGAAAAGAAAAGGCAAAGTGACTCTATTTTACACAAGTGATACACATAAAATAAAAAATAATTACTAAAGATTAAAGATATTAAATTTAATCAACATAAATGCTTTTACAAAATAATGTTTGACTGACATCTTGAAGTTAATTATTTTGTTGTTGTTGTTGTTGTTGTTTTTTTTTTTGTCCTGACAACTCTGTATTATTGAGATATGATTTAGGATGTATACCATACTTCTTCTAGTTTTTAGGACATTTTTTTCCTCCACTACCATATGCATACATAATCCTTTCAACATGATTGGTTGGGTGCATACTTAAAGATATAACTTAAACCATGCCTCTCCTCCACTCAAAAAATCTTCCAGTATTTTATTGTTTAACTTAAAGTAAAATCTGAAATCCTTACAAAGACCAGCAAGGTCATAATGGATCTTCTCCAACCCTCCTTTACCTCTGACTAAATTTCCACTGTCCTTACATTAGCCTCCTTATATTTTCATTGAATATAACAAGTGCACTTCTTTCCTATAGATTATGAGTTTTATATGCCTCTGCAGAGAAGACTCTGCCTTTACATATGTTTATTGCCACTGTCTTCATATCTCTGCTTCATTCTCATCTTAATAGTGGCTTCTCACAAACCCACCCTACCATGTACTCTCATTTACCATACCATAGGTTTTTTTGTTGTTGTTTTTTGTTGTTTTTTCTTTTGAGAGGGAGCTAGTGAATGAGGCAAGAGGGCCCGAAGGGAAGGGAGAAAAGGAGTTTTAAGTAGGTTCCATGCACAGCACAGAACCTGATGTGGGGCTTGATCTCACAACCCTGAGATCATGACCTGAGCTGAAATCACAGCCAGAAGCTTAACTGACTGAGCCACCCAGGCACTCCTATTTTTATTCTTTTAATTGTAAATTGTGTGAATGAGGGATTTATTTTATTGGTAGTTCTATCCTTAGTACCAAAATTAATGCCCAGATATATTAGGCACCCATAAATATTTTCAGTGAATTAAAAGAAGTAGATATTGCCTGAATCTCCTTAAAGATATATTTTGATTCTTATTCTACAATTTCTTAACTTTTTTGCTGACTTGTTTAATGGTTTGGTATTTGTAACATGCTAACAGAAAATATGTGTGCATATTTTTTTATAGAGTTTGGGTAGAGAAGGTATATTAAAGAATGAGATAGATTTGATTATCTTTCTTCAAAATGATAGATTTGAGGGCCGCCTGGGTGGCTCAGTGGGTTAAAGCCTCTGCCTTTAGCTCCGGTTGTGGTTCCAAGTTCCTGGGATCGAGCCTGGCATCGGGCTCTCTGCTCAGCAGGGAGCCTGCTTCCTCCTCTCTCTCTGCCTGCCTCTCTGCCTACTTGTGATCTCTGTTCATCAAATAAATAAATAAAATCTTTAAAAAAATGACAGATTTGGCTACTTAAATACTTTAAATATTTATAAATAAAAACCACAATACCAAAGTCATGGTCCATGAAAAAAATAATAAATAAACTTTACTTCATTAATGATATTTAAAAGTTGTTCTCTGCAAAAGATATTGTCAAGAGAATGAGAAGACTAGCCACAGATGGGGAAACAAATATTTGCAAAAGACACATCTGACAAAGGACTGTTGTCTGAAATATGCAAAGAACTCCTAAAACTGAGTGATAACAAAAGGGACAGTTCAATTTTTAAAAAAATGGGCAAAAGACCTGGACACCTCACCAAAAAAGATATACAGCTTACAAGAAGATGCTCAACATCATAGGTCATTAGGGGATTATAAATTAAAACAATAGTAAGATACTACTATATACCCATTAGAATGGCCCAAAACAAAAACACTGACTACATCAAGTGCTGGTGAGGATATGAAACAAAAACTCTCATTTGTTGTTGTTAGAAATGCAAAAATGGTAACAGCCACTTTGGAAGACAGTTTAGCCATTTCTTGCAAAACTAAACAGATTCCTTTTTTTAAAAATTTTAAAATTTTTTAATTAACATATCACAGCACTCACCATAGCACATACTTCCCCAATGTCCATAACCAAAACTAAACATATTCTTGCCACATGATCCAGGAATCATGCTCTTTGGAATTTACCTAAAGAAGTTAACAACACGTCCACCCAAAAACCTGAACTTTAACGTTTATAGTAGTTTTTTTCATAATCCCCAAAACTTGGAAACCAAAATATCCTTCACCATCCCAGTAGGTGAACTGGTAAACAAACAATGGTATATCTGGGAAAATATAATATTATTCAACATTAAAAATAAATGAGCTATCAGACACCTAGATAGCTCTGTCTGTTAATAATCTGCCTTCTACTCAGGTCATGATTCTAGCATCCTAGGATCAAATCCTGCCTCAGACTCCCTGCCTACTGGAGAGTCTTTGTCTCTCTCTGCACCACCACCCCTGCCCCTACTCGTGTCTCTCGGTCTTGCAAAAATAAATAAATAATAACACTTAAAAAAAATAAATCAGCCATCAAGTCATGAAAAGATGTGCAAGTAACCTTAAATGATTATTACTGAATCAAAGAAGCCATGCTAAAAAGACTACATACTGTATGATTCCAACTACATCACACTCTGACAAAAGCAAAACCATGGAGACCATAAAAGGATCAGTGGTTGCAGGGGTTAGATGGAAGGAGTGATAAATAAGAAAAGCACAGAGTATTCTTAGGACACTGACATTATACCTATGACATTATAGTGGTGAATACATGTCATACATTTGTCCAGATTCACAGAATGTGTAACCCTAAGAGTAAACCCTACTGTAAACTTTGGATTTAGGGTAATAATGATGTGTCAGTGTAGATTTATTGATTGTAATAAATGAACTACTCTGGTGTAGAGTTTCAATAGTAGGGAGAACGGATATATGTGGGGACAGATGGTATATGGGAACTCCCTGTACTTTTCTCACAGTTTTGCTGTGAACCTAAAACTGTTCTAAAAGAATAAACTCTAAAAAACACAACTAAAGTAAGAAAAGAAAAATAATAAGCTTAATAATGATCTACACACACACACACTCACACACACACATCCCAATGTACAAACATCTTCTAAAAAACAGAGAAATAAGAAAAAAATGAACAATCTAATGTAAAAATGTACATAAAACTGTGTCAAAGGAGAAAAATATTTTAAGTCCAGAAATGCAAAACAGAAGTTATATGATATTGATCTTAGAAATAATTTTAATAATTCGTTACCAACTTTTGCCTTCTTCCCCAATTCCTTGTATTTTTACAATAATATTATGGGTCATTAGCAGCAAGTTTCCAGAACATCCAAAGTGATTCCCTATAATGTACACTTTCATTAAATCCAAGCTTGCCTTTTAGCCTAATTTCCTGCTGGCCTTTGAGTGTCTTTTTTTTCTTCAATCCTCATCAGTAAAGAAAGTAAATGCTGCCATTAGAGGAAGCTGTCAATGATTGGCCAGATGGCTCTATTGGGGATAGAATTGGTAAGGAGTCTGGTATATTAATTTATTGAGATTGAGATTTCTATAGATTTGGCTCTGTGGTCAGCTCCAGCATGTGCCTGGTCTGATCGGCAGTTCACACTGTACATTTTGGATGTCTGTCCATTTGACTATCAATGCCAATGGCTTGGGCTTTTTATCACCTCTGTAGTCTATTATGATTCAGAATGGGTAGTAAGGAGTTCTATGTTGGAGTATTCTTTACAAAAACTCTGAATCAGGGGCATCTGCATGGCTCAGTTGGTTGGGCATCTGCCTTTAGCTCAGGTCATGATCCCCTGGGTCCTAGGATCAAGCCCCTCATCCCTCTCCCTTCGCCTACCCTTCCCTGCTTGTTCTTGCTCACTCTCTTTCTCTTTTTGTCTCAAATAAATAAACAAAATCTTTTAAAAAATCTAAAACTCTTAATTACTTGTGCATGTATGGTTTTCAAAGTAGTACCATCTTGTTTTAAGAAAAGTAAACAAAAGTGGGGTGCCTGGGTGGCTCAGTGTGTTAAAGCCTCTGCCTTCAGCTCAGATCATGATTCCAGGATTCTGGGATCAAGCCCCACATCGGGCTCTCTGCTCTGAGGGGAGCCTGCTTCCTCCTCTCTCTCTGCCTGCCTCTCTGCCTGCTTGTGATCTCTGTTCATCAAATAAATAAATAAAATCTTAAAAAAAAAAGAAAAAGAAAAGTAAACAAAAGTAAACAACTGACAGCTTGAAAAAAATAAAAAGAAAGAGAAGAAAGAAATGTGAAATCAAAATATGTATTACTTCCAGTCCTCCCAGGGATTAGGGAAAAGAAGTGGTCCCATACAATCTTGGAAGACATGTAAATTAAAACTACTTTTTTTGGAGTACATTCTGACAATAGGGATCAAAATTTGAGTCACTAGCTCCACTTGTGAAATTTATCCCATGAAAATATGAATCAAGTATGCTAAGATATAAAGATGTTTAATATAGTATTTCCCATATTGGAAAACTATGGAGCCAACAATTTTGTAATGATTAAATTAATAAAGAAGACCTAAAAAATGGAGTTCTGTGAAGCTATTAATAAAATATCAATTATATTTGTATATAAAGTTGATACTAGAAATATTTAGTAGCTGGTACAGCATGTGGGCTATAGTAATATTACAAATAAGCATTTGGCTGTCTGATGCTTTTGGGGTGACTTTCAGCACTGGGCTTAACCTTTGACATAAAAGTATATGTAAGACACATTGTTAAATGAAGGGAGAAGATTCAGTTTCAGAACAAAATAAGTCTATTTGGTCATTTTAGAATTTTAACCTATCTTTTATCTGTGATTCCAATTTTGTAAAACTTGATACTACCTAAAATTCCAGCCAGTCCTGGTCAAAACAGTATATATTGATAAAATTACCCCTGTATTTCCCTGTGCCCAATACCAACTGCCAGGAATGGCCATCAGTCCCTGTACTGACTGATGAAAGATTACTCCAAACTTCACTGTGGAAGAGAGAAAGCAATAGGGTCAATGGTCAGAGGTGCAGACCCTTTGCTCTTTTCTGCTTCTGCTATTATTGGTCCTTCAGGATAATTACAAATCCTTATCACTATTTCTCAAGCACGTGATGTGTGGCAAGGGGTCTTCCTGAAACTACGAGGATCTATTTATGGGAAAGATAAGATATGCTAGTCTCTTTGGTCTACTAAACATAGCCCAAGGGACAATGCATATACCTCTTAGATCACAGGGTGGCTGTTTGGGCTAAGAAACCTTTGGGGAAGGCAATTCCAGTGGCATTCCTGGAGCAGAGTGGTCCTGCAGGCCTTGGCTTTCCAAGGGCCACGCCCTTCTCCAAAACTTTCCCTTACCCCCATCCCCCGTGGCCTCTGTGTTACATTTTAGCAAGCCAGTTATTATGGCTGAGTTCATGCTCTATGTGAACCCCAACAACCAAACTCACCTTCTCTATCCTGCAACCTTTTTCTATCTGCAACCTTTTTCCTTCCTTAGCATAGAGTGTTTCCTGTTTTCTTACAATAAGATGTAAGAGCTTGAGTAAACTTTAATTTCTTGGACCCCCTGAACCTTTGCTTTCTAAAAGAAGTTAAAACCTGAAACTAAAAAAATGAAGATTTGTCCTTAAAAGCCAGCCTCCATGTCAGGTGTATAGAAGCCTTTTCATAAAGTCATCAGGGCCTTGATGGCTCTGAAACATCATGAAATTCAACCAAAATTTATGGGATAGGAGGTCAGAGAGGATAAATGGATAGGAAGAGCTGTGTAGCTATTTTTAGTGATAATGCACAACCAATTTTACTAGTTTGTTTCAGGAAAAAAATATATGGATACATATACACATACATACCTACTTGTGTATAATATATAATATTTTACATCTTTAATATACATGATAAAACATTATGTGGGTAACTTCTTCTCTGGCCATTCAACTACTTTTCTTTCTCATTTTAGTAGCTAAAGTTATAGAAGTTAAGTTGTAATTTCCCATGAAAATAGGAAAGTGAGAAACACGTAAGTGATGGACAGGTCCCTTCCCCTCTTCAGCTCTGTAGCTTTCACCACAGTCAAGCTGGATCTTGCCTGCTATTTGAATAATCACCAGATGTCTTTTACGTATAATCTTTTAGAGTCTACGTCAAGAATACTAACCATTTGACTTCAACAATAATGAGGTCAAAAGACATAAACTGCAGTGGTTTTCACAGTATTCTTCAATCAGAAATGAGGAAATCTGTAACACAATTTCCCCTGAAGGATCTAGATTAATCTGGGCATCTGTAGAACCCAGGAGGCCTGTAGAGATTCAGTGAGAGAACAGATTTGGTGGTTATATATCACTGAATTGAGAGTCTACTAATTAAATCTCCCATAAAAGAAAAACTATTAGGCTTTTGAAGAGTGCTATCATTTATAAGAAGTTGCCATTTGGGTGTAATAAAAAAGTACATCAATAATTTATTATCTATAAATTTTAGGCACATATATTTTGAATTAAATTTAACATAATTTTTTAAACATGAAAGTAAATTTAGCTGCATTTGAAATGCCATTTCAATATCTACTAGATATTTTATTAAAAATAAAAATATTAAACATCACACACAATAATTCATCTATTCGCTAAGATCTTACAATTGCATGCATCTAAGAAAAATATGCAAAATACTTGAAGTAATTTATCTGAAAAATTATTATTATTTTTTTTTTAAAGATTTTATTTATTTATTTGACAGAAAGATTACAAGTAGGCAGAGAGGTAGGCAGAGAGAGAGAGGAGGAAGCAGGCTCCCTGCTGAGCAGAGAGCCCGATGCGGGACTCGATCCCAGGACCCTGAGATCATGACCTGAGCCGAAGGCAGCGGCTTAACCCACTGAGCCACCCAGGCGCCCTTATCTGAAAAATTAAAGCACAGGCACTTTAGGTCTTTTTTCTATGAAAATACTAGGGTATGCATTGCTATCTAAGTTGATATACTCTGATTAGTCATAGGATAGTTAATGAATAACTGTTACAAGGGTCTCCTTCCTTTGCCTACATTTGCATTATTTTCAATATGGTGTCATAGGACCATAGAAAATAACCAAAGACAAAGTATATAGCTCCTCGTTTAATATCAGCTTATTTTCCTGTGTCTTCTATTCCATCTATAATGAAAAAGATGCAGGGAATGCAACCTAAAAATCAGACATACCTAATTTCAAATTGGACATTTTTTTTTTAATGTTGGTGTAATTTGAAAGACTGCTGGGTGCTCTCTGTCTTCTTTCTTAGCCATAGAAGCTGGCAACTTGAAGGAAAGGACACTTTTAAAATACTTGAAGGAAATCTCATTTCTTTGCTTTGAATCCATGGCATTTTGGGCTGCCTTAGGGGGGAAAAATGTGGTGTCTCTGTTTATAGAGAGTAGAGCACAGGACAGCAGTGATTTTTTTTTTTTTTAACTTTGATAACATTCTGTATGCTATGCAGAGAATTTTTTCTGTATGATCATTCAGAATATGTTATAGTTTTTATGTATACTGAGTAAATACACATAAAATGTATGAGAGAATACTGTCATACTGTCATTTTTTGAAAGGGAAAGCAAATAGGAACTTCTGAATGGGATGCATTATATTCTATTTTAAATTGGAACATTACCTTCCTTATCAAGTGCTATATACTAAGTATCCACATTATATGTTTTGTCTGTATGTATGGCTAAAGGAACTAAACAGAAATTCTACTTCTGTCAGTTGATAATGTAAACTAAATAATAGAGATATTGAAAGGCATATAAAGCTACATATTCAGAACAAATTGTGCAAAACCCAAAAGATAATTGACTGCATAGTTTGATATTTTGTATCCTTTACGTAAAATAAACAAGAAAATAAAGGGCAACACAAAGTTTCATTGTTACTTTTCTATACATATTTTGTGCCTGTGTTGAAAGTTTATGTCTCAATGGGCATGGGTTGCATGCTGCTTTAATATTTTTTTAACTTTCTTTTCTTTCATACACACAAAAATACTATCATTCTCTCTTACTTTGTACTATACATTTTAAAGTCTATATTTTACAAGGAGTGCATTGTGTGATACCAAATTTGACAAATTACTCCATCTTGTAGGCATGTTAAAATAATGTTTATACTTTATGTCTAATTTGTCAAATACATTCAGTTACCTGGGAGAACAAAGATGTCATTATGACAACAAGTTGTGTATGTTATTCAAGGAAATCAGAAACAAGGGACCTTTCTTTCTTATTCCCTATGCTTTTATACAATGCCTAAATAGTTCTTGGATTTAATTTGCAAACTCCTAAAGCCAAAAGAGAGAAGTATCTCAGTGTTTTGGAATTTTGAACTTATTTCTAGGCAAGAAGAGGATTTTTTTATTATGTACATTTAAATGCTGCTGTCTACATTTTTTTCTATATTTCATAGATTTAAAACAGATTTATGATCGATTTAATGTCATTCATATAATTATTTGAAATATTTTGACAATGTCACGATCTTAAAATTTAAGTTTTACAGCTAGTATCATTCTTCCTAAATTTATATGCCACTATTTAGGAATCCCTCTTCCTGATTTTTATATTTCAGTTTAAAGGATTTAGAACTAAGAAAACATCAAGAGATGGAGTCCTGCTATAAAAAGTACCTTCTACTTTTCATTAGAAAATTATATTTAGAGAAATACTTAATAATGTAATAATACTAATTCTTTTTGTCCATCTTTAACTTTTTCTCCTGAAAAAAAATAATTTAGGGGTTCCTGGGTTGCTCAGTCCCTTAAATGTCTGCCTTCTGCTCAGGTCATGATCCCAGGGTCCTAGGATCAAGCTCTACATCAGGCTCCCTGTTTAGCCTAGAATCTGCTTCTCCCTCTCCCTCTGCTCCTCCCCCTGCTTGTGCACTTACTCTCTCTCTCTCTGTCAAATAAATAAATAAAATCTTTTTAAAAAAAGAAAAGAAAAAAGCAAAAAATAAATTATCCTGTCTTTTTCTCCTATGTCAACATGTTCTAAACCAAAGTTTTGCAGAAGAGATAATAACCCAGAAAGTCAGGGGAAATACAAAGTATCAGAATAGGATAACTGATTTGATTGTTACATTCATCAGGACAAGTGCATTTTGACTACCTGGCCTTCCTGCTCTGAATAATAGTTATCTATCATCAAGCCAGTCAATTCTTGTTTTTTCTCAGTATTTTGTTCCCTACATGGAATTTCTTAAAAGAAAAGAAGCTTAGTTAGAAATAAATGCTGAGCCTTTACAACTTATACCACCATTTGTTGATTATTTTAACAATTAATTTGTTTCTTCTTTTTCTGGAATACAACTGAATGTGACATACTTTTTTACACATTTTTAAATCAACAACAGGCATCTTCAAAAGTAACATACTGGGCGCCTGGGTGGCTCAGTGGGTTAAGCCACTGCCTTTGGCTCAGGTCATGATCTCAGGGTCCTGGGATGGAGTCCCGCATCAGGCTCTCTGCTCAGCGGGGAGCCTGCTTCTTCCCCTCTCTCTCTGCCTGCCTCTCTGCCTACTTGTGATCTCTCTCTGTCAAATAAATAAATAAAATCTTAAAAAAAAAAAAAAAGTAACATACTTTCAGCTCTTTTGGAGAAGCTTCTTGTGTCCTTCCCCAAAGCGGATTGTATTTATGTCTTTGGACCTGCACTGTATCTAAATCATATTCCAAATATGATGAACATCTTCTTGGCACTTTCATATGATTTGGCAATGGAAAAAAAATAATTATGTTTACATAGAAAGAGGGGGAAGAACAAAGGCTGAGAAATAGTAGTGCTCAGTATCAGCAGAAGAAATATTTTTATATAGCTTCTTTACTATCAGCAAAAAAGTTGTTGGTCATGAACATTGGAGATAATATCTTTTTTTTTTTTAATTTATTTATTTATTTGACAGAGAGAAATCACAAGTAGATGGAGAGGCAGGCAGAGAGAGAGAGAGAGGGAAGCAGGCTCCCTGCCGAGCAGAGAGCCTGATGCGGGACTCGATCCCAGGACCCTGAGATCATGACCCGAGCCGAAGGCAGCGGCTTAACCCACTGAGCCACCCAGGCGCCCTGGAGATAATATCTTAGAACCTTCTTATCCCTACTTCTGATAGTAAACTGTGACTTAACTATTGAACAATGTTACTGTCATTATTGCATTTCTACTTGTTTTTTTCTCCTTCATTAGTCCTACTTATGATGTAGTATGATTATTGTTCTAGGGATCAAATACATTGAAAATAAAAAAGATAATTTTAAATTGATTTTGTTTTTCACTCAAATTTTCTCTCTTTGAGAATAGGCACAAGAAATATTTCCATAAATAAATGTTTTGCATAAAGTACTATATTGTATATATAATTTTTTCTGAGGGAATGCATGCTTATGTATCTTTTTCAAGTAAGATATATTTTAGGTCTTCTGGGAAGTCCTTCCAAAATGTATATATATATATATAAAAGAAGGGAATCTTTCTGCCCTTAAAACAGACGAATGGATAAGGAAAATGTGGTTCATATACACTATGGAGTATTATGCCTCCATCAGAAAGGATGAATATCCAACTTTTATAGCAACATGGATGGGACTGGAAAAGATTATGCTGAGTGAAATAAGTCAAGCAGAGAGAGTCAATTATCATATGGTTTCACTTACTTGTGGAGCATAACAAATATCATGGAGGACATGGGGAGTTGGAGAGGAGAAGGGATTTGGGAGAAATTGGAAGGGGAGGTGAACCATGAGAGACTATGACTCTGAAAAACAATCTGAGGGGAATGAAGTGGTGGGGGGGGGTGGGAGGTTGGGGTACCAGGTGGTGGGTATTATAGAGGGCACAGATTGCATGGAGCACTGGGTGTGGTGCAAAAATAATGAATACTATTATGCTGAAAATAAATAAATTTAATTAATAAAAATGTATATATTTATTTAGTAAATCTATGTTAGTTGTATTATTTTTTTCAGTTTAATATCAATACAAAATAATAACACAGTGGATAATTTATCCATTCTTTATCCTCTTCCACTCACATAGAGTTAAATATACTCAAAGGACTAAAGAGATAATCTGGTACTTGAAAATGGGCAGAAAATATAGTATATTTGAATTTATGAGTCATGACATTTGTAATATAAATCATTTGCTCTATTTTGTAAGCTCTAACTATATCCTGAGAGTCTTCCAAGGCTTTTACCCTGACAACATTTTTGAAAGAAAAATAAGTCACACACATAGGCAAATTTGCATTAGACATGTTTAGAATGGTATGGGTTATAAGCTAAGCAAAATATTTTAAAATATTGATTCATACACATGCCTTCTGCTATAGCACCCACTGCCTTTATTTTCAGATTATGTTCATAATTTTATTAACACAATTAAATTTATGTTGGTCTGATTAACTCTTGGCTAGAGATTCAACTGTTATTTACCTAATGAATTTGTAATGTTTTCTCAGAGGTTACCCATAATGGAATGTACTTATTGTGGTGGTTAACTTTATATGTCAACATGACTGGGCCATGAATTACCTAGATATCTGGTCAAACATTATTCAGGGAGTTACACCATTGGATCTCCTGGGTCTTTTACTTGTTGACTACAGGGATTGCAGACCTTGGGACTGATCAGCCTCCACAATCATAGGAACCAATTCTTATATATTTTTTCAAATACATTACTAAAGAGTAAAATATAGGAAAATAGCAACCATGAAGGATATATTGTAAAAATGAAGTATTCTCATTCTCAAAAGATGTAAATTTCCAATAGGAGGCAGGAATAAAAGGGTTTTATTATATCTGGCTTTATATGACATTGGTTTTGAAGGGACACGTATCAAATGTAAGCAGAAACCTATTTCTTCCAGACCATGAACAATTTGATATTTGAATCAATCAATTAATATATGTCAGGCCCCTTCTATTTGTAATACTTTGCCAAAGGCTGCAGAGGATAAGATCATATTCTGTACCATCATATAATTTAAAAGTACATTGGCAAACATAATGTTGGTAAATGTCAAGGCATCTATTATATTCCAAAAATATTGCTGTGACATATGAAGATAGAGACAGGAAATTTCTTCTAATTTATTTGAGACAATTATTTGATGATACATTGTAGAATGATGACAACTTGAAAGAAGAAATCCACAGGTTTTAAAAAAACAAGTACATCAGCTGGAAGTTGGTGGGATTGGACAAGAAAGTAACTTAATATATGTTTATGCATTGAAACTGATGTAAGAAGGATATGGAATAGATAGTGCTTTTTGCTATTTTTTTTTTTATTCCCAACTCACTGCACCTGGTGAGGTGCCATGCCCTTTAGTAGAGGCAGGATCCCCTGATGGTCTCAAAAGCTCACCATTTTATCTCTATTGATCTAAGTCAGTTGGGGGTAGGCTTAACCCTCTCACCAAGTGATTGATTCAGTCAGAGACATAGACTACAATTCTGGCCATTGAGATATGAGAGAAAGACTTTTAGATGCTTCCTAGAAGTTTTCTTTCACTCTCATTTCACATAAACCAGTGATAATCCTTTTTGCTACTTTTTTCCCATCCTATAAGGAAGGACCCCCGGGAACATCATGAAATAGAGGAAAAGGCAGGAGACAAGTTCAGCTGAAACTAGGATGTTGCCAAGCAGCTGAATCAAGAAATGTCTGAATTTCCCTGACTTTGGACTTACTATTATATGTGATAATATATCTCATTATTTTATTAAATCTGTTTGCTTTCTCTTATGTTAAACAAATACAATAATTGAATTGTTAAGTAATGGCCCCATGAAGCTTTTCAGTGTATAATTTGTTTCTTGATCATTGTGTTCGCTCCAAGAAAACAATGAGAGAGGGAAAAAGGCTTCACTGTATCCACAGTAGAAGAAACAATCTTACGGCTTATGGACTAAATCCTACACAAAATTTCAGAAAGTATTATCCATAGGAAATTTCACATAAAGAGCTGCATTTATCTCTTATTTTAAAAAATGAGATCCAGTTTCACTGAGTAACTTTCTCTATGGCAACTTGGGAAAAAATAGCTAATATTGGATCTCTAAATTCCTTCCTTCATCCTTCGCGAGGAAGTACATAATCATCCCAGCACCTGATCAGAAAGACTGCCTGCTTCTGTGCTGGCATTGCCATCTGAATCTGTATTTTTGTTTTCTTTTGTTTTCTGTTTTTATTTTTCCTGGGCACATTTTTTTTTTTTTTTGCATAAGTATAAATTGGAATCTGGAGATAAAAAAATTCAGAACCAATATTGTAGCATTTATGATAGAGGAACACAAACAAAACCTGGTTGTCTGGGCGTGTGGTGACAAAGAACCACAGCTGGCTTTGGGCCTTGTCTTCCTTTCAGCTCCATCCCCTAGGAGTCCATTTGGAGCTCATCCCTGTTTGCAGAGCACCTGCCTGCACAGTAGTCCCCCACCTTTTGACTCCCAACCAGAGCCCATTGCAAACATGCTAAGGAACTTAGCATGAGAAGAACTTTAAGTTCTTCTTTAAGTTTTTATAGAACTTGATTGTTTACTAAATATGAAGCCATGGTTTGGATTTATGGGATGCAGCTGGATTAACAATGAAAATTAATCAAATGATTGGTATAGGTGAGTCACATAGGCCCTTTAGCTACATGACAGTCTGAAAAGAACCCTCAACTAAGTGGCTTCTTTATATTCAGCTGTACTACATGCAGTTGGTGTTTGTCACTTTGAAATAAAACTCTATCTGAGCGTCCTAAAAGAGACTTTTGGAAATCTAAAATTTCTAACAGATAATGATAAGCTCATGGCTATTTCTTGTTTGTTTTTGTTCTTTATTAATCATTAGCAAATGTCAGTGTTGGGGAAAACCTCTGACTTACTGGATCTGTTCTGACAACTCAACCATTTTTTGGTGACGCCATTAACAATTGATTAGAAATAACTGACTGAATGTAACTTTTCAGTGCAGAAGAACTCATGTTCTTGGCCGTTGCACATTTAATTCTAAACTGAAGCACCTTTTGCTGCCTGTAAAATATACTGCAAACCAGGTGCCTGGGTGGCTCAGTTGATTAAATGTCCACCTTTTGATTTCAGCTCAGGTCATGACCTTGAGGTTGTGAGATCGCCCCGCATCCAGTGAGATTCTTTCTCTCCCTCTTTCTCTGCTCCTCCCCACTGCACACACTCTCTCTATATAAAATAAATAAATATAATTTAAAAAGTAATATATTACTGCAAAGTTAGAGGACAGTTTTATGGAAAACATTCATGATAGTCACAAAAACTATAATTGATATAATTAGCAGACTTTTAGTAATATTACCATCATAGTCATAACACTGAAATATTTTTTCCAGTGTTTTGAGGAGAATCTTAAAGTATTCAATGAACACTTTCAACTTTCTAAGCATTAATAACAGCAGGACTCTTGCAATGGGCAGTACTAACACTAGACACATTCCAACCATAACAAAAACAAAACAACAACAATAATGGTAACTAACATGACAAGATTATATCAGCAATGTTGCACAAACACATCAGATTTAAGTTAATTAATTTCATGATTTACTATGACTTTAATATTCTTTTATCATTTGACTCACACATAATCAATGCAAGAATTAATCAATGATAAAAAATGAAAAACAAAATATGTTGTTTATAGCAAATTCATTTTGGTTTCTAAAAAATCAGATACATAAGAATAAACCAAGAAACAGTTTTGAAGAATTACAAGTATGTAGAGGGTAAAAGAAATAAAGAAGACACACTGAAATACTGAGATATGTTCCTAAATGAAGAACTGTATTTGTCAAGATAATAATTTGTCATCTGAATAAAACATTAATTGCATTTAAACTTTAAATGCCTCTTCAGAAGTTACATTCACAGAACTTAAGAACACTTGCAAAATTTAAATAAAATGTTGTTCATCATGGCATTATCATCACATCATTGTATTTTTTTTTAACCTAGAGAGTATCTTCATTGTATTAATCTGCCAAGCCTGCCATAACAGAATACCACAGGTGAGATGGACTGAGCAACAGAAACTCTTTTCTTACATTTGTGGAGACTGGAAATCTAAGATCAGGATCCTGGCACACTTGGTTTCTGGTGAGGCCACACTCCCTGGCTGGCCTACTGATGTCTCCTTACTGTGCCCTCATAGGCAGTTTACTCAGTCTATGCATTCTCCTGATATCTCTTCCTCTTCTTATAAGGACACCAGTTCTTATGGTGTCTGAATCTTTCGGATTCAGGTTCTACCCTTATATGATGTCATTTAGCCTTATACTGCCTTAAAGGACCTATCTCCAAATACAGTCAGATTGGGGGCTTCAATTTATGAATCCTGGGGGGGAGGGTGGCAGGGGGCAACACTTTAGTGCATATCATTAACAAAAAAAATTATGGTCTTGTGAATGATTTTTTTCTTATTCTAAAATAGCATATAATCATTACAAAATGTTAAAAGGTATGTAAAAAGAACAACCTCCATGTTATATCATTGCTCAAAGTCAGCAGTACCTAGTTGATATTTACTCTCACATATCCTTCTCTTTAAACTAATGGTTCCATAATTTGATTTGTTATAAATGTTTCATTTTTTACCAGAATTATTTTTCTAGATAATAAATATTGATATATAGATATAAATGATACTCACCACATATATAGCTATAGATATTATACATAGATGTATAGATAAAAATAATAATAGAGATGGGAGATATATAATTAAAAATTTCCACAATATTCCATTGTGAAATAGCACAAAAATTTATTTAACAAATTTTAACTAAAGAAATGGGCATTGTTACACATTGGGTTACCCTGAACACTCTAAGGTCCAGATGCATATGCACGACGTTTATAGCTTTAGACTTTTTCAGTCAGTACCTACAGAATGTAAGATGATAGGGCAGAACTAGGGGAGAGAGAAGCTTAGTCCTGAGCATTTTAAATGAAGTTTTCACCTAAACTCACAGAGACTTGGAGATTGAATGCATTTTGAATAGTCCTGACCTGGAGCTGGAGAGCAGGACTTTAACTGCCACATTTATCAGTTATTGAATGTAAGTTGCCCCTTGAAAGGAGGGGTGACTTTGGGATAATTTTCTTTAGTCCAATAAATCTCTATAAAGGTTAAAGGCAGTCATTTCTAGAGGGTATTATAGGTGGCAAATTACAGTTTACACCAGTTTATACTCCTTGTCATATTTACTCCATATTAGTCTAAGTGGCAGTAGCTCCAAGACATAAAAGGCAACCATGCAAGAGCTAAGACAGTCACGTGTTTATAGAATCTTAAAAAGTATTAAAAAAGTGATTCCTCTGAAAACAAGTTACTTTTTTTTAGAAGTTAAAAAAAATGTTGCATTCACAGAAATGTACTTTAACTACACATAGTAAAGACATTGTTTTGAAGTCTAATATTTAGAATTTCACACTAATATCTGATTTTTTCAAATAATTTTCACTGTGGCTTGAGAAAAGGAGACAGATACCAAATGTTAAAGCAGTGTAGAAAAGTATAATGAATGCTAATCCATTCATTCAATAACAATTAAGCATCGGTCATGAATCTAACAATCTCCCAGTTTCTGAGAACACAGTAGAGAAAAAAATGTCTTTTCTTGATAAATTTATAATCCAATGATAGGAAATAGATAAAGATCAGGAATACTTGGACTAAAGAAACAAATTCTTGTCTATAACTTAAGAATAGTAGTTCCCTAGTCATAAATAGTTTATAGTCATTAACAATACAGACGGAATATTTTCAGAAAAGAAGGTGAGTTTACTTTTGCCAGTTATGGCCATAAAATGGCATAATAGCCTCCAAGTTACAAAAATCAAATGTTAAAGGGAAAAATAAGACTGATGAAGGGACCTTACCAAAGCTTCTGACAGTAAGTGTCTTGTGTTGGTTGCGGGACAACCTGCAGAAATTCAGTCTAACAAATAATCAAACAAAAATAAATACATAAATAAATGAAAAAGAAAGCAAGAAAGAAAGGAGAAAATAACTTTAGTAGAACATTAAAGGCTATACAATGCAGAGAGAAACAGATTTCACAGAATTAGGTCATCCAAATAATTAAACAAATAAAGTATTGGGTAGAGCCCCACGTCCTTGATGGAGAATGACAGAGATGTGACTTGGAGGCAAGTTTGCGTGATAAATGGCTTACATATTAGAATCCTGGAAGCACAACATCCTGACTCTGTGGCTTACAAGATGTTGGGGCTGACAGATCAAGAACCACAGTGTGCAGAAGCTTTTGATTTTGATGAAGTCCCAAAAGTTTATTTTTGCTTTTGTTTCCTTTGCCTTTGGAGACATATCTTGAAAGAAGTTGCTGTGGCTGATATCGAAGAGATTACTGCCTATGTTCTCCTCTGGGATTCTGATGGATTCCTGTCTCACATTGAGGTCTTTTATCCATTTTGAGTTTATCTTTGTGTACGGTGTAAGAGAATGGTCGAGTTTCATTCTTCTACATATAGCTGTCCAGTTTTCCCAGCACCATTTATTGAAGAGACTGTCTTTTTTCCACTGTATATTTTTTCCTGTTTTGTCGAAGATTAATTGACCATAGAGTTCAGGGTCCATATCTGGGCTCTCTACTCTGTTCCACTGGTCTATGTGTCTGTTTTTATGCCAGTACCATGCTGTCTTGGTGATACAGCTTTGTAATAAAGCTTGAAATCAGGTAACGTGATGCCCCCAGCTTTATTTATTTATTTTTTTTAACATTTCCTTAGTGATTCGGGGTCTGTTCTGATTCCATACAAATTTTAGGATTATTTGCTCCAGGTCTTTGAAGAATACCAGTGGAATTTTGATCAGAATGGCATTAAAAGTATATATTGCTCTAGGCAGTATAAACATTTTAACAATGTTTATTCTTCCAATCCAAGAGCATGGAATGGTCTTCCATCTAAATCAAAAGTTTCTGCACAGCAAAGGAAACAGTCAAAAAAACAAAGAGGCAACCCACGGAATGGGAGAAGATATTTGCAAATGACAGTACAGACAAAAGTTTGATATCCAGGATCTATAATGAACTCCTCAAACTCAACACACATGAAACAGGGAAACATATCAAAAAATGGGCAGAAGATATGAACAGATACTTATCCAATCAAGACATACAAATGGCTATCAGACACATGAAAAATTGTTCATCATCATTAGCCCTCAGGGAGATTCAAATTAAAACCACATTGAGATATCACCTTACACCAGTTAGAATGGCCAAAATTAACAAAACAGGAAACAACATGTGTTGGAGAGGATGTGGAGAAAGGGGAACCCTCTTACACTGTTGGTGGGAATGCAAGTTGGTGCAGCCTCTTTGGAGAACAGTGTGGAGATTCCTCAAGAAATTAAAAATAGAACTTCCCTATGACCCTGCAATTGTACTCCTGGGTATTTACCCCAAGGATACAGATGTCATGAAAAGAAGAGCCATCTGTACCCCAATGTTTATAGCATCAATGGCCACAGTCACCAAACTATGGAAAGAACCAAGATGCCCTTCAACGGACGAATGGATAGGGAAGATGTGGTCCATATACACTATGGAGTATTATGCCTCCATCAGAAAGGATGAATACCCAACTTTTGTAGCAACATGGATGGGACTGGAAGAGATTATGCTAAGTGAAATAAGTCAAGCAGAGAGAGTCAATTATCATATGGTTTCACTTATTTGTGGAGCATAACAAATAGCATGGAGGACAAGGGGTGTTAGAGAGGAGAAGGGAGTTGGGGTAAATTGGAAGGGGAGGTGAAACACGAGAGACTATGGACTCTGAAAAACAATCTGAGGGGTTTGAAGTGGCGGGAGGGTAGGAGGTTGGGGTACCAGGTGGTGGGTATTATAGAGGGCATGGATTGCATTGAGCACTGGGTGTGGTGAAAAAATAATGAACACTGTTTTTCTGAAAATAAATAAATTGAAAAAATTAAAAAAAAAAAAAAACCACCAGTGTGGAGCATGCTATTCTCCTCTTCCACTTCTGCCCCAGGGTAAGAGCTAGGCTCGTTATAATGCATTTGCATTGCAGGTATATCCTCCCACCCATGTCCCAACCCCAACCTACAAACCCACAGAAAAAGGCTGCCATGACAATTCTGGTACAAACATTGTAGGGTCAAAAACTACCCCTCCAAACTGGTGGGAAGAGTTCCCCAAATGCTTGGAAGTAGCCTCCATTAGAGAGCACCCCACTGAACTGTCACAGCTCCTCCCAGCTCAGAGTGATGCAACAAGTATCCAATCCCCAACAACACAGGGGTTGTTCCTCCTCCTAAGACCTGCCCCTTTACCACCTGGAGAGTGTGCCTTTGCTTTCCTAAACTGCTTTGTGCTTGTTACCTTCTTTCTGTCTTTATTCCAATGCCCACCCTCACCTAGAACTTCGTGTGGGGAATCCAAGGATTGACATCTTCATCCGCACAAGGCAGACTCTCCCATAGGTAACAAAATGACCAAGTAAAACTATTATACACAGTTACTATAATTATTATCAAAATGCCCAGTGTTTAATTAAAGTTATAGGACTATAAGATATATATAGGTACAGAAAAGTGTGATTCTTTTTTTTTTTTTAAGGTTTTATTTATTTTACAGAGAGAAAGATTTGGCAGTGCAGCAGTCAGAGAGAGAGGGGGAAGGAGGATCCCTGCTGAGCAGAAAGCCTGATGCGGGGATCCATCCCAGGACCCTGAGATCATGAGCTGAGTCCAAGGTAGAGGCTTAACCCACTGAGCTACCTAGGCGCCCCAAAAAGTGTGATTCTTATAGAAGAAGAAAACAAACATTAGAAACTATGTTTGAAGAAGCCCAGATGGTGAACTTAGCCTACAGGCTGTAAGGTAGATTTTGTAAATATGTTCAAAGAACTGGAAGAAACTATCCCTAAAATATTAAAGAAAGGTATTATGCAATGTTTCATTAAACAAATAATCTGTAAAGAAATAGAAATTATTAAAATAATCAAATAAATATTCTGGAGTTGAAAAATATAATTCCAAAAATGAGAAATTCACAGCAGTACTTTTAGGATCATAGAAGAGAGATACAGCAAATCTGAAAATATATCAAAACATGTTATGTAATCAGAAGAACAGAGAAATAAATGAATGAGGAAAAATGAACAGAGCTTTCAGAAAAATGTGGGAACTCTAAGTACTCCCATATATATGTAATGGAAGTTCAGGAGGAGAGAAAGCAGAAGAAAATTATTTGAAGCTACAATGACTTAACACTTTCTCAAACAGTTAAAAACATTAATTTATATATCCAAGAAGCCACCACAAAGTCCAAGTAGGATAGATGCAGACAGACCCATACTCAGACACATCATGGTCAACATACTAAAAACCAAACACAAAATCTTAAAAGAAGCAAAAGAAAAAATGACTTAGGTACAAAAAGAATCACAATAAAATCAACAGCTGACTTCTCTGAAAACAATAAAGTCATGAAGCAGTGAGGCAGAATACTCAGTGTTGAAAGCAAAAAGCAAAACAAACCCCAAACAAACAAAAAACTATCAATCAATAATCTTATATTCAACAAAAGTGCCTTTCAAAAGAAGGTAAAATAAATATATTTTCATATTTTAAAAAAAAGGCTGAAAGAATTTGCTGCAGATAGAATAAACTTATGAAAATAATGAAGGATGTCTTATGAAAGTTCTATGTCTAAGTTTACTTTTTTACATGAGGATAGCCAAGTGTTATAGCGCCATTTGTTGAAAATGCTAGCCTTTCTCCACTTAACTTAAAGATGCTTTTGCATATTTAAAAAAATATTTTATTTATTTATTTGAAAGAGAGACAGTGAAAGAGAATATGAGTGAGGGGAAGGTCAGAGGGAGAAGCAGACTCCCCGTGGAGCTGGGAGCCCGATGTGGGACTTGATCCCAGGACTCCAGGATCATGACCTGAACCACAGGCAGTTGCTTAACCAACTGAGCCACCCAGGCTCCCCAATGCTTTTGCCTCTTTAAAAGATCAGATGACTATGTGGGTCAGTTTCTGCTTCCTCTGTATCAGATATGTATTTTGCAAAATATCTTTCTGTGAGAGCAGAGTTGGATAGATCAAGTAATTTGTCATCAGAGTATCTTCAGTAGTGAACATTATGCTGAACATAAGCACTGAACCATAGTTGATAAAGTTGTTTCCACAGGAGTATGGTTTTTGGTTAACAATTTTGATACTACTATACACGTGTACTGGAATTAAACAATTTATTAAATGGATGGCAGATGGTGGGAGCCAAGTTTTCCACTATTACAGTTGGTGTATATAGATAATAAGAGGAGGGAGCTCAATAATAAGAGGAATAGGCTAGAATGATCCACAAATTAAACAGAGTGAAGACATCAGGTTTAATTCAGATTTTGCTTAATGCTGATACAAACTGTTACAGATAGAAATATTCATAGATATGTATATACATATGGGTTAGTAGGCTCACATATATTTCCTTGATAAATCAGCTGACTACGCTAAAGCAAAAACATTCTGGTAGGAACAAGCATACCTACCATAACACCCAGGATTGGTTTGTAATATCATTCTTGAGTAGAAGGAACTGGGGCTCCCTGGAAAAATGAATTATTCTAGGACAGAAAGCAAGGAATAAACACGATGACCCTGGAACATTCTGTGGTGTCCTAAAATAAGGAGATGCTCAATGCACACACACCCACACACACAAATGATAGGGATATTTTAAATAGGATACAGGAGTCACTGGAAGAGTTCAAGATAGCCAATGCTGGAATAATTCGAGCAACCAAATAAACAAAGAAGTATTGGTTTATTTTCTAAAATATAAAATAAACATCCATGAGTCTATATTGATAGAAACAAGTGAATTAATACACAAAATGAGGATTCTAGACAAATCTTCTGTGCAGGAGAATGTCAAATAATTTATGCAAATATTCATTCCTCAAGGAGGGGAAATATAACTCCCCACTGTTTGAGTGTAGAATGCATATAATAACTTCCTTTCAAAAAGTGCAATACTGAAAGGGGGAAAAAGGACTAATGTTACAGTGGAAAAATCTTATAAACACCACCTGAGCCAGGTTATCAAGGTCAACATTAACAGTGGTGAGTTATGCTGATAGTATGTACACTTGATGTGATGTAATAATAATGGCATATTACTGCCCAGAACACAGACTACCTGTCGAATCATGAGAAATACATCAGACAGATCTTAATTAAGGAACAGTCTAAAAAGATAACTATAAACAGTCTAAAAAAGAAAACTATAAAGCTCATCAAAAACAAGGAAGATCTGAGAAACTGCCACAGATATAGGAGCATAAGGAGATATGCTGATTAAATGTAATGCAGTAGTCTAGATGGGATTCCAGAAGAGAAAAAGATAACAAGTAAAAACTAAGAAAACCTGAGCAATGTAAGGAGTTTGGTGAATAATAATATATAATTGGGGTGCCTGGGTGGCTCAGTCGTTAAGTGTCTGCCTTTGGCTCAGGTCATGATCTCAGGGTCCTGGGATCGAGCACCACATCGGGCTCGCTGCTCAGTGGTGAGCCTGCTTCTCCCTCTTCCACTCCCCTGCTTGTGTTCCCTCTCTCTCTGTCTCTGTCAAATAAATAAATAAATTCTTTAAAAAATATATATGCATATACATATATAATTATAGGTTCATTATAATAAAAAATGTACCACACTAATGAACAATGTTAATGTTAGTGGAAATTAGGTGTACAGTGCTTGAGGAACTATGTACTATCTTCAAAATTGTTCTGTAAATTAATATGCTAAACTAAATTTATTAAAAATAAATATACAATATAAACATCAAATAGTGTACTGTCATGGGGATTTGTGGTTTATGAAGTTAAGAAACAGATTTTCAAAATAGGTTTGACAGCATGGCACACTGACATGAATTAATAAATAAGTCAGTCAGAGGTCCTGTGTTTGAAGCCTATTTGTCCATTTAGAACTTTGCATCTCTCATTTACAAATGGTCTTCCTTTCTCTTTTTTGTGCTATTTCATCTAATAACCCATCATCTCTCTTTGAAATTTATTTACTTATTTATTTTTTCAATTATTTATTTTAGAAAGAGAGAGAACATGTGTGTACACCAGCAAGGGTAGGGGAAGAGGGAAAGAATCTCAAGCAGACTCCCCACTGAGCCCAAAGCCAGGCGTGGGGCTCAAGCTCATCACCTTGAGATCATGACCTAAGGTGAAAGCAAGAGTATTCTTAACCAACTGAACCGGCCAGGTACTCCTGAAATTTATATTTTTATTTTTATTCTTAGGCAACAAACTCTGTGTAGTCACATCAAAGTCTAATAATACATTCTCAAAACCAAGTCCAAATCTGCCAGTACCTAGCTCTTGACATTGGGCAATTAACTTCTTTGGTTCACATATTTAATCTTTTAAGAAAATGTGCTAATGGCTGAGGCTCTTGACATTAGTTTATGTTTTACTTGTCATCAATTATTTTTTTAAAAGAATATCTCACAGTAGAAAATGTCAAATACCAAAATGCTATGTCAATAAAGTTATATTATTAAGACAACCAGATATCTTTGAAGAGTCAGCTATAAAGTCACCTTTCAGGTTGTTTTTTTTTTGTTGTTTTTTTTTTATTTTTAAATTTGACAGAGAGAAATCACAAGTACACTGAGTGGCAGGCAGAGAGAGAGATAGAAGGAAGCAGGCTCCCTGACGAGAAGAGAGCCCGACGCGGGACTCGATCCCAGGACCCTGAGATCATGACCCGAGCGGAAGGCAGCGGCCCAACCCACTGAGCCACCCAGGCGCCCAACCTATCAGGTTTTTTAAAATATATTTTTCCCATGCAATAGGGGTTAACTGTTTCTCCTATGTGCAAACCACAGCAAATTAAGCACATAACATTTAGTTTTCCATATTACAATTGTTCTTTTCCTTTCCTCTCTTCCCCTACTAGAATGTATACCAAATTCAAGAATATTTACTGAAAGGGCACAAGGGTGACTCGGTCGATTAAGCATCTGCCTTCAGCTCAGGTCATGATCCCAGGATCCTGGGATTGAGCCCTGCATCAGCCCTGCAGAGCAGGGAGCCTACTTCTCCCTCTCCCTCTGCCTGCCCTCCTGCCTACTTGTTATCTCTCTCTTGATCTCTCTTTCTCTGTCAAATAAATAATAAATAAATAAATAAATAAGTGTTTAAAAAAAAGAATATTTACTGAATATAAAAAATGTATTTTAAAAGGCTGTTCTTAATCAGAGGAACGACGACAAATCAAGCCAACCAACCTATGCAAGATCATGGTTTTTTTTGTTTTTTTAAGATCATGTTTTTATTAAAATTTCCAGGGGGAAAGTTTTAGTGCCATACATCTTGGAGCTTATCAAGGATATATTTATGATTGATCAAGGTCTGGCATAAAGAGAGACAGCCATAAAGAAATAAAGCCAATGAAAAGGGAAGAAAAAAATAGTAACATAAAAGACAAATTAATGGAATAGAACTTTAGGAAAAGAAAGGAGGAATAAACCAAATCCAACAAAAAGTATGCATTTTTGAAAGAGAATATTAGACTTCTGCTTAGCTAAGACCATGTGGCCCTTGTCTGTAGTACTTCAGAGGTTGATAAGGGATAAGTAAGTTTGTAAGATATAAACACCATCCAGCTAAGTATATGCTTTGATGATATGCCTGCATAAGTAAGATATGTGTAAAGGTCAATAGACTAAATATGTAGTTTAATCAGCAAATTATGTAAATTAGCACAAATAAAATACATTCTACAACTTATGATCAGTAAAGCATGCAATTCCATTAGCCAAAGTAGGTACATTTAAGAGAGCTAAATATGCTCTTAAATCAGCCAAGATTTAAAAAAAGGAGGAAACTACAGAACTTCAGATTTGGAGCCTTTGCTTCACCTTGAATCCTGAAGATCTTGGTAAACAGTCTCCTGATTATGGAGAAACCGCTTTTACTTGACTAGTCCTCACTTGGATAGCAATTAGAAACAAACAAAACAAAACAAAACAAATTTAAAAAGAAAACTCAGAAACAAAAAGTACTTAAAGGCAATGGTAAGCAATCCAAATCAGTAGAAAATGGCCAAAGTGAAGGCACTGAGAGAGGTTTTTTGTTTGTTTGTTTTATTATTATTATTTTTTTAATGGCTTTTCCCTGACTGGAGGTGTCAGTTGATACCATCAGCACTAAAATGTAGGAAGAAACTTACAGTCTTACTGTCGAACCAGAACGCAGAGTTCAGGGCTCCCAGACTCTAGACAGTAGGAGGAAAAACATCAAAGAAATGAGCTAAGAAAGGGAGTTGAACATCTGTGTAAAGACAGAATATGAACTATGTATAGACCCATATATCTGGCTGAATCTGGACTCTCCTGTGTGCACAGTAGACTCTAAGCAACCCAGCTGTAGGTGTTAAGAATTATGTAAGAATTATACAGAAATTTCAGCTGCTAGAAATTAAAAGACAGAGGTTGGAGTTTGAATTCAGACAATCTCTATTTTCTAATTCTTATTTCGTCCACATTTCTAGTTTATTTAAGCCGTACAACAATAATTTTACACAGTCTCATTTACTACTGTATACGTTTAACACTCACATGTCTATATAAATTTCTATCCCTATTCAGAAAAGACCTAAAATAACTATTAAATAGATATAAGAATCTGCATAAAACAAAAATATGTTAATGTGTTGACTTTCCAGGTGGCAGAGGGTAAAAAATAGTTTTCAATTTTTACGTCTAGTAATATAGTGCTCTTCATTGTTAAACTTGTATTAACCACAGTTGCTTTCCTAAAAAAGTTGCCTGTGTGTTAAAAAAAAAGGTACCAAAATCTTCAGAAAACAAAAATTACAGCAGAAAAATTGTAAGTTTTTATCTAATTCAATAAACCACATGTAAGTACAACATAATTATTTTTCTTATCTAGGTCTGTATTTACACATAATATGTGCAAAAGTCCAAGGGATTCTGGTCCTAAATAATCTGACAAAAATCACCTATCTTAACACACAGGAAAATGATTCATAATAAAAGGATGTCAAAGAGTTAGTTGGTAACTCACTAGCACTGCCTATAATAGTAAAAGGAACAGGGGTGCCTGAGTGGTGCAGTTGGTTGACGTCTGATTCTAGTTTTCCACTTGGGTAGCGGTCTCAGGGTCCTAGTCTCAGGTTAGGGATGGAATCTTCTCCCTTGGCCTCTCCCAGCCTGCTCTCTCTCTCTCTTTCTCTAATAAATAAATAAAAGAAGCAACAAACTGGTAAATTATTTTGTGTGTATAATAAATATAAGTCATAGTTTCTTCTCTTTATATTTTCTTCTTAAATATATACAGAAAGGATGTACATGGGTTCGTTTGTTAACGTTTTGTTATATTGCATCCTTAAACAATTGTATTGTTTTTTTAAAGAAAAAGACTATTTGAAATAGACTATTTCTAGTTTGAATTGAATTATAATGGATTTTAATATATAAATAATATAAATATTTATATTTAATACAAATATAAATAATAAAATATAATAGATATAATAGATTTTATTGAACCAATACCAGTGGTTCTCAACCAAGTGCAATTTTGTCTGTAGATATTGTTGGTTGTCAACAACTGGGGGTAAGGTGCTCCTGGCATCTAGTGGGTAGTTGCTAAATATGCTGCTAAACATCTTATGATGCAGATCCCCAACCCTGAACAAAATGTTTGATCTAAAATGTCAATAGTGCTTTGGTTAGAAAACTTACTACATCTTGTCATACTTTGGAGAGATGATCTAAATGTTATAAGCTTCATTTTCCTTCCCTATAAAATGGGATACCAGAGCAGAATCTATCTCATAGTTTGAGGTAAGAATGTTTTACCTGAAATAGGTTCTAAATATTGATTGTGGTGAAGCTGCCATGAACCCAGGATTTATATTGAACCGCAAATTTGCATGGACATCCTGTGGTCTTGATTCTTATCATAACATTTTTTAACAATTGTCTTCAGGACATTTTATTAAAAGAAGTTTTTCTTATCATGATCTAATTAAATATTCTTCAAATTCCTACCTGTTTAAAATATTCAGTTATTATAGTTTCAGTTTGGGACATATAGATAGAGAATCCACTTACCTACCTGCAGTTACATGGTAGCTATCCAAAAATTTTGAAGGTTTGCCTCAGGCTAGAAGTACCACACAGTGGTGGTTTTGGATCAACATCCTACATACAACTTTGAGTACTATCTCTTTAATAAGATGTTCTTACGAGATGGCAAGGAAGCAGTAACAGGAGATCTAAATGAAAATACTGACTGTGACATGTCAAGAAGATTTGGTCCTTAAAGAAAGGAAGGCACAAATATTCTGGGTGTCTCTGGAAGCCAGTGAGACAAGCAGTGGTGCCCACTGGGACCCATTAGGTCCAAGAAAATCATAGTGGAGAGCAATTTCTGTAGGCAACTTGTAGGAAAGGTTATCTAGTCCAGGAACAGGATTGAAAAAAGAACTATTGTTATCAATTTGGGAAGAATGTAATTAGTCATTCAACTGGAGTTGAATTTACATACTAAAAAATACTATTATAATGTGGAAAATCAGAAAAATAAGCAAACTATGAGGTTATGAATATTGCCTGCCTCTTAAGATATTTCTAGTTATTTTTGACAAGTTTCCTTGACACTGCACTTGGCATTGCTTGTAAATCAAGTTTAACATTGAATCCTCACAATTCATATCTTAAAACAATTGGCTGGCTTCACAGCATTATTGATACAGAATAAGAATGTTGTTTGATTCAATATTGATTAATAAAATGTGTTTTTAACCTTTTTTAAGATTTAGCTAATTGCTATATATGCTGTGTACAGGTTCCTTTTTCTTTATTTCTCCCTTCTTAAATCCGTAGTAGGGTTTGTTGGTCAGATTTTATTCCAGGCTCTTCAATTTCCTTGACTTGAGACATTGAAGAAGTCACTGTAAGTGACCTGGAGCACATTTGTCAGAGATTTAGTGGTCTTATATATAAAAAGTGGATAACCTAATCTGTGTTAAACCTCATATGATGATAAGAACTGAATTAAAATATTGGAAGAATGTTATAAATATAAAATATATATGACCATTAGATTGTCATAAAACTTGTGCTCATAAAAATGCCATTGTCACTGTTAGCACTAATAGTGAAGGCTCAACTTCAGACAAGCACCTCATAAAGACAATCATATCAAATTCATATAGCACAAAGTGGTTGTTTTACTGTCACCTCTCTTTAAAGAAGAAATAGTTAAATTTATAGTGTTGAATTAAAATGGCCATGATCACAAAATTAATATGACATTTTAAACACAATCTGCCAATCTCCATATCTGTGATGTCTAATTCCATAATATGATAATGAAATTGAATATTGAATCTATAAATATGTACAATAAATATTTTGTTGAATATCTATGGATTGCAGAGATCAGCAGTTATCAACTTTCAATTATAATATCCAAGTACAATATTCAGGCAGTCATGATTGCTATTTGCCAAGTATCCCTAATTTTCCTTTGGGCATATAATAAAATAGCACTTCCTGGTCTCTTAGTGGGTGAATGGAGTTATGTCCAAGTAGTTGTGAAAACCAGTCATTTCCAGGCTACAGTATTTAAGTGCCATTGTAAACTACTCTTTTCAGACAAGACTGACAATATTCAAGATGGTACTTTCTTCATCAGCCCATGTTTCACAGGTACTGCAATGGAAAAGAAACTTCTCTAAACCTCATAAGGCATCAGTGTGAGTTAGGAAAAAATCTTATTATAAGCTACTCATATTTTTAGGGTTTTTTTCTGTAGTCTATTTTGATATTAGAAACACAGTCCATTTACATGTCCAATTCCATACATTTAAAAGTACTAGCTACAATTCTACCACTTCCTTTCATGTTCAAAAACAAATACTGAATCCATGTGAGGAAGAGGAATATTCTAACAGAGGAAATCCAGACCCTAATCTCATTTTGTTTTTACAAATAGATTATTCAAAATTGTTATTCTTTAATATACCAACACATTGTGACAAACTTCAAAACTGATTAGATAAACCAAGATATTGCAATTGAGAAAAGTTGATATAAATACAGTTCTATGTAGAACTTGTATTTTTGCTTTTATTTTCAGCAACTCTTATGTACAGATAACACATATATTGTCATCAAGCTATACATAATAATTCAAAGCAAAAATGAAGTTCCTCCTTGATTCCCTTTCTACTCATCTTCTTCCTTCCAGTCCTCTGTGTACACACACACACACACACACACACACACACATTACAGGTTCTTACTATTATTCTTCCTTACATAAATGCTGTCATTTTGCCTGTGCAGTTCTTGGACTTTCTTTTATCTCTTAAATATATGCCTGAGAGTTGTGTCATGTTATTATGTATAGGTCTCTATCATTCTGTTAAAACTTGTCATAGTTTTCCATAGTTTGGACATACCATATTTTATTTAACCACAGTTACATTGATGAGATTTAAGGAGCTTTTATTTTTAACATTATAAACAAAGCAATGCTGGGTTGCACATACTCAAAATAAATCTTTGTCTGGTTTTGTTCTGAGTTATTTTAACCTCATGAACCTCATGAGTTTTAAAGTTTCTGTTATGCCTTTTCTCTGAAACTTTTTTTTTTTATATAACATTGAGTCTGAATCACTTAGAGATTTGCCATATACCCTTAAACACTCTGGACCTCTTGACTTAAAAAACAAAAACAAACAAACAAAAAACTAGGCTGATTATTTTTAATTTCTTTTATGGTTTTTGAATTATTCACATTTTCTTCTCCCTAGCTGAAACAAACTTAGTAAAGTATTTTTTTTTCAAGTGGATTGTCCATTTGTCTAGATTCTTAAAGTGGCCATAAAGTTGCACATCTGAATCTTTTATAATTTATTTAACTTCATCTCTATCAGTGGTATATCCTTATTATCATTATAATTTTTCATATTCTTTCTTATATTTTCATTTTTTAATATTCAAATATAGTTTGTGCACAGAACCTTGGGTTTTTATTGATGCTGTATATCAAATGCTTTTAATTTATTTTGACCTTTGAACTGTGGTTTGCATTTAACTCAGAATGTTAAATAATTCTGACATCTATGTTTTTGGAAATATTCTTCATACATAAATGAAAACTGTACTCTCGGAGTAGCTGGGAATCAGATATATATATTTTAATTTCACAATTCTTTAGCTACTGCAACATTAACTTTCTGGTGTTCAGATTGTCAGAGAAAAAAAATGTGCTGATATTATTTTTGTCCCTGTGTAGGGTCTTATTTTTTCCCACATAAATAACATGTATTTTTATCTCTTCATTTAAAGGAATGCGGTGCTTATTTAATCACTTTTACCTGAAAATGTCAATTCTTTTAATGTGCAAATTCAGGATGTTTTCCAGCTCAGGTACTATTTAATAGATTTTGATCTATTATTATTTTCTCTGTTCCAACGTCTTAATTTCAACTATAAAAGGATATTGTTTTTTTGGTTTAGATTTTACGATTTTTATCATCCATATATGTCTTACATCTACTAATCTATTTTAATTACTTCTTTTTGTGTTTTGCTTTCTTCTCTGGGAGAGTAACTCAAGTTAAACCATTATAACAATTATTTGATTTTCTCTTTTACTGGTTCTACTCTTCTCTAATGAAAACACCAATTTCCTTTCTATTTAACCACTTAAATTTCTTTGTACTTTATACTTTGCTGATTCAATTTTCTTTTCATTTCTGTCTGTCTCTCTTTTACTAGTGTTCATTTTTGGAACTCAATTTCCTTCTTCCTATCGAGACTGTCAAATACTCTTGCTAATCTTTTATTCCATTTTCTATAGCAAATAAATTCCATAGATCTACCTCTTTGAGACTTTAGTAAAATGTTCATTGTATACAAGGACAACCAGCTACCTTTCTTACAATAAAACAAAACATTAGAATCTGTTATGATATGGCATTACAATGTCAAAAGATTTTCAAAGTGATTATACAATCTAATTTTTACTCTGTTAAATATTTTTATGAAATAGCCCCATTTAATAAAGAACTATAAAAAGCATTCATGGATAATTATATTTAATACTAATAATAGTGCAAAAGTATTTTCTTCATAATTTACACACAGGGGAACTATGGCTCAGAAAGTTAAAGTGACTTGGTCACTTTCTCTTAGCCAGCTTAAGGAAAAAGTTCAGATTCATAAAACATAACCTTATCTTTATTCTTTCTTTATATCTAATGAAGTTTATCAGTAAAAGTGATTTTATAGATTATTTTGAGCAAAAATGGGTGAATACAAAGTGAAATTTTTTCTCAACCATTCGTCTTAGCATAATGTTTAAGTTAGAATTTTATTTCTAACTTTTAAAAGGTTGGTCATTATTATTTTTTTAATATTTTATTTATTTTATAAGTAGGCAGAGAGAGAGAGAGAGAGAGAGGAGGAAGCAGGCTCCCTGCTGAGCAGAGAGCAGAGAGCACCACGCGGGACTTAATCCCAGGACCCTGAGATCATGACTTGAGCTGAAGACAGAGGCTTTAACCCGCTGAGCTACCCAGGCGCCTGGTCATTATTACTTTTATTATTATCTATAGTATTACATATTTAAATGAAAATATTCATATTATGCATTTAATAAGGTGATAAATACTTTTCTTTGACCAGAATTCATGGAATTGAACAAAATGTTACCAAGGCATAGGGTTTTAATATTTTTAAAATTAACACTTCAATATTCATGGTGATTTAAAATTTTTAAATAAATGCTTAAAGGAAAAACCAATGTAGAATAGTTTAAATTAAAACCATGAAATGCGGGACGCCTGGGGGGCTCAGTTGGTTAAGTGGCTGCCTTCATGATCCCAGGGTCCTGGGATTGAGTCCTCATGGGCCTCCTTGCTCAGCAGGGAGCCTGCTTCTCCATCTGCCTGTCCGCTGCTCCCCCTGCTTGTACTCTGTCTCTCACTATCTCTCTCTGTGCATCAAATAAATAAATAAATCTTAAAAAACAAAACAAAACATGAAAAGCCAATTTTGTATGAAGAAAATTGTGTTCACAATCAAAGTTGTGCCAATTGCTTTATTTTTAGAATGTTTTAAAGATTAATGCTCAAAATTATAAAGTGAGTTAAGTGTTAAATATAATTCTAACATTGTAGTAAACCAAAATGCCTTCAACATGTTTACATACCAAACAAATGCATATTTGTTTGGTATGTAAACATATTTTAATGCATAGTCTTTTATTTTAATAAAAGATATTTTAATGCATAGTCTTTCTGGTTTTTATTTTTCTCATCTCCAAAATAATAATAATTGCTACTTCATAATGTATTGTGACAATTAAGTTAGTACTTAACAAGTTTATGGTATTACGAATTTCATTAGGATTAGAATACATATTTAAAAATTAATTCTTAATTTATCAGTAAGTAGCATAAAAAAGCTTTAAATATAGGCAAGAACATTGTACACTAAAATATCAAAGGGTGAGTATGGTATGTGTTTATTTTTCATGTTTTTATTTAAAAGTGAATCAGATAATGAATAAGAATAAACTGTTAGCTTTTAGAACATTAGGTTGGTAGAGTTTTCTTATTCTTACATATAATGCAAGCCAGGAGCAAATTATACCTTTAAGTTACTATACATTAAAATACTTCTACCTTAACATAATAAAAATAATCAATTAAAATCACTTACATATACATTACAATTTTGATTATGTAAATAAAAACTATCTGAAGGTCATGGTGAGAGTCAAAATAAATATAATTATAATGTTTACAACAATTAGTTATTAAGGATTTCAAAATATACTGGTGAAATATGTTGACAATATGTTATGATATGTTATGCCTTTAAATGGCAGAACAGATGCTTTAGAAAACTTTTTCCTTGAATGACATATGACACTGTCAGGGAGAAAAGGTGAAATCTGCCTTCAGAATCGAGGGGCAAAACATTTTGCATGGAGTGAAAAAGATAAAATCATTTGAATGTGTAAGTGGTCAAGGTTAAATCTGAAAAGCCAATTCTCTGAAGAGCTAAACTTAGGTCAATCTAATTTTTTATGTATAAAGGTGATGAAAAAATTATATGATATCTTCAAATGACTGTAAGCCATTACAAAATCAAAACATCCCTCTACCCTCCCCAAGTAGAGCATGCCCTGGAGATATATTGCAAAGGCATTGCTGAAGTGAGCCATTTTGAAAAGCAGAACACAATTCTCCAGAATGGTTTCTATCTGGGAAAATACTAAATGATACCCTAATAGGCCAGGAAATAATTAAAATCTCTCTTCATAGAACCTGTTCTACTGCATATGCATTGTCTGCAGCAGTTAGAGAATTTAAAATTTCTTGAATTTGAGTTACTGTTAGACCCCCACTATTGGCTCTAGTGCGTTTTGTAATACATTGAAAGTGTGTTAAGTCAGTGTTTTTCAAGAGGTCATGAAGATTATTCCTTGGTTTAAAAGAAACATATTACCTAAAGAACTCTAGGCAGAACAAAATCTGTTGGTTTGCAAGTTCTTTAGGAGCCTCCCAGATATAATTTGACATCAGCCCCTGTAGGTGGGGAAACAAGAAGGAGATTGCTAGGTGGCAGATACAATAACCAACAAAACTTATATATGAGGTTTGCTAGGGTGGCCACAAGATGATTAGGTCTCCTGCTCATCTACCTAATCTTAAAAGTTTATATTGTGGCTTTAACTGGGTTCAGCATGTATATTGTCTGGTTAGTCTCAAGGTCTCAAGTGATGCAATACCACATCATTATCTTAAGGCCATGTCCTTGGAGCAGCCTTGGAGCAGGGAAGGCAAGCAGAATGCATTTTCAATGATGGGGTCTAGCTCCTGGGTCAACCTGTGGTCACACTGTCTTGATGACCTCCCCAACACTATCTTATTTTACTAACTTTCAAGGTTTATTATGAGAAGGGAAGTCAATTGAATATTTTGAACACAACATATAATTTAGTGAGTGTATCTATTATCTATGGTTACATAATAAATCATGCCTAAACTTAGTGACTTATATTGGCAGTGACTATTTTTTATGATTCTGTGAGCTGACTGAGCTCAGGCTGGCTGATTTTCTGCTGCACATTGTGTAAGGTGAGATCACTTTGATTGACTTAGCTAGATTCCCAGCTGAGACTGGAATGTCCACCTTGCTCCATGTGACCTCTAACAGTTTAGTCCTGGCAGGGGCTTTCTCATTGCATGATGCCTAGCTTCCAAGGCAGAGGAACAGAAGCTAACAATTCTCTTAAAGCTTGAATTCAGCTATTCCAAAACATCACTTTTGTTTCATTTTATTGAACGTAAGTCTGACTCAGACTCTGCCACTTGATGCAAGTGGTGACATGCGTGTACAGAATTGGGAATAACTACAGGTTACCCTATTACAAGAATTCCTACTACTGAGCAGGTGCAAAAACAAAGAAGGAAGTTGTTATCTTGGGCTTAATTATTTTCAAATTATTTTTCTTTGGAGGCCTGACATGAAATATGAGGAAAACAAAATATAATTAAGATTACCTTTATTTTTGAAATAATCTTATTAATTATTATGGTTTCAAAATAATACCATCTAACAGAAAAAATCTAATTAAAAAATGAAAAAAGTATAAAGAAGAAATTTTATCTGTAGTTCCATCATCTAATAGTAATCTGTTAATTAGCATTTTATTAAATGCCATTCTAGAAATGGTAATTATACTATTTTCAATTATAGAATTATAATATGATTAAAATTAAATATAAGATATATAATATAATTAGATATTTTCTACTTTGCTGCCTCTAATTGTAAACATATTTAAGGATTTCACCTTGTTACATAAGCCACCATAGAAAAGAAATAAAAGTTTTGTATTCATCTATTATGTATGATGAGGAAATTACCAGCTTCATAGAAACTTTAGTGTAATTTCATGCTTTTTCCCTTAAAAGCCTTATCAGCTGGACTGTGATTCTATTCCATTTTTAGCTTTTAAAAAAATATTATTCTTATTATCATTATTATTATTTTTGAGAGAGATAGAGAGAGAAAGCGCACATGCTTGGGCGTGGGGAGTACAGAGGGATAGGGAAAGAGAAAATCCCAAGCAGGCTCCATGCCCAGCATGGATTCTGACGTGGGGCTCAATCTTACAACCCTGAAATCATGACCTAAGAGGAAATCAAGAGTCTGGTGGCTCAAAGGATTGAACCACCCAGGTACCCCCTAATAATTATTATTATTATTTTTTAAAGATTTTATTTATTTATTTGACAGAGATCACAAGTAGGCAGAGAGGCAGGCAGAGTGAGAAGGGAGGTGCAGGCTCGTCGCTGAGCAGAGAGCCCGATGTGGGGCTCCATCCCAGGACCTTGGGATCATGACCTGAGCTGAAGGCAGAGGCTTTAATCCACTGAGCCACCCACCCTCCCCCCTAATTATTATTTTTAATACACATGTTCAAATATTGCCATTCTTATCTTTAATTTTAATTTTTCAAGTTTGCTTATAGGTTGCTTATAAAAATTGAACATCAGTAGTGGGATTGATGATATTTTTGCAAAAACAAGTCAATTGTTTGGACCAATAGAAAACAAATTCAATGTTAGACACTATTTTATGTAGGATAAAAAAATGATCTACTCAACAAATTTGTGTGATCATTTTGCTATAATTCTAGATAAGCATATATGTACAAGAGAGAGAAACACATTTCTCAGTGACTGAGCTTATACTGTTTGAGGAGAACAAAGCAAAAATTAGTATTTAAAGTTTCTAACGATGCAGCTTGTATCACCCCAAGAAAAGGAACTGAAAAATAGTTAATGGCTCAAAGTAAACTCCAGTCACTTGAGAACCATTCTTCTCTCAATTTCAGCAAGATAACTTTTTTTTCTAAAGATTTTATTTATTTGACAGAGAGACAGAGAGAGCACAACTAGGCAGAGCAGCAGGCAGAGGGAGAGGGAGAAGCAGACTCTTCGCCAATTAGGGAGCCTGATGAGACGCTCGATCCCAGGACCCTGGGATCATGACCTGAGCTAAAGGCAATCACTTAACCTACTGAGCCACCCAGGTGCCCCAACAGTAAGCTAATTTTAATCATAGTTCAATGATATGTTAGTACTATGAACTCATTTCTTGACAGTGGAGGAAGAGTTTAACACAAAATATTAGCTTATAATATGAATGTATCATAAACATGTCATAAAATTATGACACAATATAATATACATTATGGCATGATGTTTAAAAAGGCATTTTTCTAGTAGTTGTACAAGCCCAGTTCAGACCATCTGAGGGACTATAGGAATATGGGATAAGACAGTGATTGGAGGGATGTGGTCTTGAAAAGGACTTCTGTTCTCATTACACTTAATCAGATTTCCATTTAAATCATGGTTAAAGAAATATTTTTATGTCAACAAAGTTTAAAATAATTTGAAGTAGAGATGAATAAACAAGTATTGCATTTAAGTTATACAGGGTCACATAATGTAGGTTTAAAAATTGCAGAGGAACCATCTGCCAACAAAGGCACTACAGTGGGAAAAATCTTTTCCTATATGGCTGGAGCATAGCGAGCATGGGGTTGAGGATTATGAGATGAGGATTGTGAGATAATAAAGGTCCAGTTTGTGAGAACACTGTTTACCCTAACCTCACTGGTTAGCAGATCTAAGTTCCAAGGGATGGATTTGAACATGGGGAATAATCTGATGTGACTGACAGTTCAAAAAGAGCAGTCCAACTTCTGCACAGAGTGTGGACAATTGACACAAACAAGCACAAAAATTATTTAGGAGGGTATTCTGTCTCTCAATGGAGAGATAGCAATGGTTTGGATCAATGATGTCAAGTTTCATTAAGAGTGTGGAGTGAATGCCCCTTTCATATTAAGGCAGAGCTCTCAGGAAAAATCGCAGTGCCCAGGATAAATGATGCCAGGACAAAGGAGAAAACCCTTTAAAAAGTAAGAGGAAGTGAAAAACTGGTTATATATACTAGAGAAGTGAAGAATGTGAGGAAGAAGTGGTAGAAATATAAAACAGAGAAATCAGACAGGTTTTATTTCCCCTGAGAATTATCAAGGAAGGAGCAGAGTAGAATATTCACTTGACATGAGAGATACTAGGCTTTGTGGATACAAGACTATGATGGCTCCTCATTGGCAGGTTTCCTCAGGAGAAACTGGAGGTCACACAACTGAGAGGTGAAACTTTCTTCAAACCAAAGATGATAAGCTATTGGTAGGTCATCATCAATAAAAATATAGTAAAACAAAACAATATAAAATCAAATACAAAGTCTTCCTTGTGTTTTGAATGCATCAGTGATGAGTTTTAAACACATATCTGGTAATATCTAGCTAAATGTAAAAGATTACTTTTCCTTCAGCCACATTCAACACTATCCTGCCCATCTAGCCCCAACATTAGCTTTGAACAACAGCAAAAGCATTCTGATAGATGATACTCAGGAACAGTTGGACAAAGACACATTCCTTGCTCATTTGCTTCCATTACAAACTTCCTGAAGGAACACTGCAATATGATTTTATTCATTGAATAAATTTACCTCAGGTACTCACACTGTTGTCCTTTTTAACCTTCCCATTATTTCTCTATCTTGTCCTCAGGATAATAGTGAGCCAAAAACTAACTTAATTATGTCTGATAAGTATAAGAGTTGTATGAACAAAAGCAGTATACTCAAAAAGAAGAAAACTCACAGACCATCAAGTAAAATTGAACATAAAAATCAATCTATAAAATTTTTGTTAGTTTAAAGCCTTTTTTGAGAATATTTTCTAAAACATCCATCTACTCCCTTTTCTTACAAATCTCTTCTTTTACTCAAACATTAACACTCAGGATATATTAATAATCTATTTCTGCTTTAATTCAGTAAATTATGCTTGCTCTAGAAATAACTGAAGGTAAGCAATCAATACCACTTCTTGCAACAACTATATTTTAATAGTTTAATATACTATATTAAAAAGCACTAAAATCTATTTTAGGTATATAATAACTTCATTAACAAAACTACCCTTCATATATATTACTGTTTCTATGGAAACCTGCATACACAAAGTGTACCAAATGATTCTACAATATACTATTTTTATTTTTCTCTGTCATTCTACTTTTATTTTTATTTCTATACATTCAATATAGAAAATTGTTATGCCGCATGTTTGGTCTCCTAGTGATACAATTTTCCATGAGACAGTAGGAGCTTAACTTCACAGTAGAAGAGGAACAGAGCAACATATGGTCCAACATTGTCATGCTGGGAAAGGACAGCTTCACCCTGTGAGGAAAAGAATGGATGGAGAGCTTGAACTATGGTTTAGTCTAGAGTTTTCATAGGTGAAAAGAAGAGACTCACTGAATACAAATTTAGAGAAGCAATAGATTCAGTTTGAGTAGAGGAAATCCACCATTTTAGTTGTTTGTTAGTCAGATTTTTTACCATTGTTTCAGTTAATTTCCTAGAGTAAGTCAGGACTTTTAGAAGCACATCAATTTCTCCCATGCACTGTCATTATATCAGAAACTATTTGAGAATGCTTTAGTAATTATGCTGAGATTTTTTTTTTGTGGTTGTATCCCTCTTGGGAAATAATGTAGGTACTGGGTCATAACTTGAACAGCAATTAGTATATTTAATTAAAATATTGAAAATATCTCAGGAGTGCCTGGGTGGCAGAGTTGGTTGGGTGTGAGACTCTTAGTTCCCGCTCAGGTCATGATCTCGGGGTCCTGAGATCAAGCCCCATATCAGCCTCCATGCTTATTGGGGAGTTTGCTTGAGATTCTGTCTCTCCCTCTGCCCCAACCCCTGCTCATGTACTCTCTCAAAAAAACAAAACAAAACAACAACCCCCCCCCCCAAAAAAATGAAAAAGAAACTGATCTCTTTCTATTCTTTCCATGAACTCACTTCCTCCAACCTTTAAAAAAGAAAAAGAAAAATATCTCATATCGGCTTTTTTCTTATAATAGGAATAAATGACAATGTATACTATAAAATACAGTATAACTGTTAAAGTTGCAAATATGTATATGCTCGTTGAAAAAAAATACACCATTTTATAATGGGCAAGGTTTTAGTAATTAGTTAAACAAGGGTTAACTTATTCATCAAGCACGTATGGAGTAGGCTCTGTACATATTTTGCATTTAATTATCCCATGAGTAATCCCAAAGGTACATATTAATCATAATTTTTTGTAAGAAAATGTGGCTAAATGTCTTATTCCAAGTCAAAGAGCAACTAAATGGGGGAGATAGTTTAGAACTATCTGAATTCAAAGTTCATTGAATCCCTTTTTTATGACACTGCTTAGTGAGTCACTGTGGTACCTAACAGGAAGCCCCCATGACATTTTTTTGAAGGTGATAGCTCTAAAATAATTCACATATATGTAATATGCATGTATATACACACATATATGGATCAGGGCTATGAATGTATATTTATTTATATATGTTACTTCATTAACTATATGTTTCTTACAAAGATATTAGGAATTATTTTCACTGTAATTTTATTTTGTAGCATGTGATGATTATTACCATGAAAGTTCTTTGGTGAACAAAAGTCCTAATTGTACTATATTCTTCATCTTGATTGTATCTGACTTCACATAATAAATAATAGGCAATAAGACAACAGCATGATGATAATGGTGTATAGAATTATATATCTGAATGTTTAAATCGATTACCTTTATATAATTAGTGGCAATTTATTTATATAAATAAATCATAATCAATATCTTGCCACAGGGAAATCTAACAACACTCCTAACATGTGACCTCTGTTCAAGAAAAAGAATATGGTCTTGGTCATTGTTTTCAAATCTTTTTCTCTCTAAACACATTGTAAAATAAAGTGAGCATAATTAATTAATTGCCTCTAGAAATCATTTGTAAGTAAAAACTTTGTATCTGGATAATTAATTTGACAATGAAGCCTATTTTCCTCAGAGTGAGAATAATTTCCTCCTTTACATTTGCAAGTGATTTGACAAAGACTGGCAGACGAACAATGGGATAGACCAGAAAATTATCCCATTTTTCTCTACCTCATATGCAAACACTTGAGAAGCCTATTTAAAATCTCCACCTAAGGACAGAAACAATGTCAACTGAAATGAATGGGAACACTGAGATCTTTACTTCAAAAAGATTAAGAATCTGTCAAAGGTAATTCTGATAGTTCACGTTGGTAGAGAGTTGCTTAGTATGCAATATATTTCCACAGGGAAGGAAAAGAGGGACATAAAGACTGCATTAAAGAATCATGAAGCAACTACAAAGGATGGGTGGGCTGTGTCACCATTTAGCCCCTCCCGTGGCTTCCAAGGAAGCCTTGTCATTCTTGAAGAGTAGCAGACAGACAGAACTTGTAGCTCAGAAGCCTAGTCAGCAGCAGGTTGTTCCACAGAGCTGTGCCCTGATGGGACACTGATGAGAGCTGGCAGGAGAAAGCAGCAGGCAGTGTAGATAAGCAGATCAGAACAGCCTGGCATAGAACAATTACCAAAGATGTGTTAATCACTCCCTCTTCATTTTCCCTCAGCATCCTGTGCAGTCCACAGAAATTAATACACTAGTATTAGGAGACATAATCTAGTTTCGGAAATACCTAATTTACAACTAGCCTGTGGGAGACTTTACCTTACCACTTCACTCCATTCTCCACCTTTTCTTATGAGGTATTAATATTATCCCTGACACAGTGGAAGAAACTGCAGCTAAAGGAGGTGCCAGGCTCAATTAATAAACAAAATTGAATCTCTATTGTCTGCCTTATTAAATATCATCAGAATAATGTTGATTTATCCTAAAATGAAAATTTTCCTTCTACCTCAGGGCACATTTTTCCCCCCCCAATAAGACGAATATCCAGATCTATGTCCAAAGAGTCATGGTGTATAAAATAGCTCTCCTTTCTCTGACCATGTCCCCAAAAGGATCTAATTCCTTTAGGTGATTACTCAGATAATTACCAGTTGCTACAGCTTTTTTAAAAGCAAATGTTATTTATTTATTTGAGAGGGAGAGAGAGAGAGAGAGAAAAGGAGCAATGGGGAGAGGCAAAGGGGGGGGAGCGCAAGAAAGAGAAACAGAGAGAGAGAGAGTGAAGCAGTAATTGCTACAACTCTTTGAGAAATTTCTCTTCCCTGTAAAAAACAGTTAACATTTGGAGTTTGTTACATGTTGTTTTAAATTGTATTTTAACTCATGTCATCTCCACAAGGACCTTATGACTCCTGGATTACAGGTGAGAAATCTGAGGGCCAGGGTAGCATGCCTGAAATCACATAGAGAGTAAACGAGGGACTCTGACTCAAAGTCAGGCCCGTTGGAATCTAAAGTACGTTATCTTAATCCCCGTAACATGCCAACTGTATGTTTGTCTTTGAGAGTTTGTACAGATTTTGCCAATGCTAAAAGGCTCTTCATTATTCCCCTCATGCTTGCCCTGCCCATGCTATGTATGTTTAATTGATTCCAAAGAGATAACCGATTCTATAGTCCTCTCCAAAATTTAAATTTATACCCAGGTTGTGCTTAAAAAGTTGGTTTTTAATTAATCTTGTGAGTTACTACTAAGTCATGCCTGGATATCCCCTCCTCAATGTGGCCACTAGCACTTCCCATTTCTGGCAAACCAGTATTCCCTTTAATCAGTGTATTTTTTCTTTTTTAAAGATTTTATTTATTTATTTGACAGAGAGAAATCACAAGTAGTCGGAGAGGCAGGCAGAGAGAGAGAGAGGGAAGCAGGCTCCCCGCTGAGCAGAGAGCCCGATGCGGGACTCGATCCCAGGACCCTGAGATCATGACCTGAGCTGAAGGCAGCGGCCCAACCCACTGAGCCACCCAGGCGCCCCAAATCAGTGTATTTATTCTGAGAGCTGCCATAACAAATTACCCCAGATGTGGTGGCTTAAAAACAACAGAAACTGGAGCACCTGGGTGGCTCCATGGGTTAAAGCCTCTGCCTTCGGCTGGGGTATGATCCCAGGGTCCTAGAAGCTAGCCCCACATAGGGCTGAGGAAAGAACAGAAGGCTGGCTGAGGACAAAGCAAAAGGCTGACACCTTGCAACCTCCCCAACCCCTACTCTTGGGTGGGACATATGTGACTTTCTTTAGGAATCTCCCACCCATCTTAATATTGATATCTTGCTAAAGGGCAAAACGACCTTGGCAATGGCAAGGCCTCTGGTATCCCATATCTTGTAGGTCCTCCTTAGCATATGAAAGTACTGTTGAAACCTCCTTTTCCCTTACCTTCCCCCAATCCCATGGTATATAACCTGTCACCCCTTACAACCCCAGGCCAGCAGCTCTTCTGCCCACAGGTCCTGTCCCCGTGCTTTAATAAACCACCATTTTGCACCAAAGATGTCTCAAGAATTCTTTCTTGGTCATTGGCTCCGGACCTCACCCCACTGAACCTCACTTATATTCTAGAACTTCATCAGGGCTCTCTGCTCATCAGGGAGCCTGTTTCTTCCTCTCTCTCTCTCCCTGCCTCTCTGCCTATTTCTGATCTCTGTCAGGTAAATAAAATCTTTAAACAAAACAAAACAAAACAACCCCCCAAACCCCAGAAATTTAAATAGTCAGAGGAGTGAAGGCTATAAGTCTTAAAAAAATAATAATAATGCAAAAGGCAAGGGAAGCAAGGGAAAAAATGAACTATTGGGATTTCATCAAGATCAAAAGCTTTTGCACAGCAAAGGAAACAGCTAACAAAATCAAAAGACAACTGACAGAATGGGAGAAGATATTTGCAAACGACATATCAGATAAAGGACTAGGGTCCAGAATCTATAAAGAACTTAGCAAACTCAACACCCAGAGAACAAATAATCCAATCAAGAAATGGGCAGAGGACATGAACAGACATTTCTGCAAAGAAGACATCCAGATGGCCAACAGACACATGAAAAAGTGCTCCATATCACTCGGCATCAGGGAAATACAAATCAAAACCACAATGAGATATCACCTCACACCAGTCAGAATGGCTAAAATCAACAAGTCAGGAAATGACAGATGCTGGCGAGGATGCAGAGAAAGGGGAACCCTCCTACACTGTTGGTGGGAATGCAAGCTGGTTCAGCCACTCTGGAAAGCAGCATGGAGGTTCCTCAAAATGTTGAAAATAGAACTGCCCTTTGACCCAGCAATTGCACTATTGGGTATTTACCCTAAAGATACAAACGTAGTGATCCAAAGGGGCACGTGCACCCGAATGTTTATGGCAGCAATGTCCACAATAGCCAAACTATGGAAAGAACCTAGAGGTCCATCAACAGATGAATGGATCAAGAAGATGTGGTATATATACACAATGGAATACTATGCAGCCATCAAAAGAAATGAAATCTTGCCATTTGCGACAAGGTGGATGGAACTAGAGTGTATCATGCTTAGTGAAATAAGTCAAGCGGAGAAAGACAACTATCATATGATCTCCCTGATATGAGGGAGTGGTGATGCAACATGGGGGCTTAAGTGGGTAGGAGAAGAATCAATGAAACAAGATGGGATTGGGAGGGAGACAAACCATAAGTGACTCTTAATCTCACAAAACAAACTGAGGGTTGCTGGGGGGAGGGGGTTTGGGAGAAGAGGGTGGGATTATGGACATTGGGGAGGGTATGTGCTTGGGTGAGTGCTGTGAAGTGTGTAAACCTGGTGATTCACAGACCTGTACCCCTGGGGATAAAAATATATGTTTATAAAAAAATAAAAAATTAATAAAAAATAATAATAATAATAAAAATAATAAAGTGTATGTGGGGTATGGTCCTTCTGGAGGTTTCAGGAAATACCCTTCTTTGGCTCTTCCTTTATAGGGACTCCAGAGAGGCATTGGCTTGTGCATAGCATGTTGTGCCTGAGCTTTTGCATCTGAGAGACCACCAAGGAGCCAAGCACCACAATCACTTGAGGGTTTATTTGACAAGCTTAAGCTTGGGCCCACGTATACCTGACACAGCAGAGTAGGGACTTGGACCCCAAGCCAGATTACAGTCAGGGTTTTTAAAAGCAGAGTAGGGGTAGACCTAGCGGTGTGTGAAGACAAAGGGGGTTATGGATGATGTAAGTCTCTATGGAATTTTGGAAGCGAGGTCTCCAGGACCTTGAGGGGCTAGCTGTTGTCTGGGGAAAGGTTATTCATTACCAATAATAAAAATCTTCTAGTGAGATCCTCTAGATGTATATCAGTGGGTCATATGCTTGGGAATGATTGCTGACACTATCTTGGAGGTTTAGAGATAAAGTTTCACATTTCTCCCATCAAGTGTCCTTGTTAGTGAGATTTTGGTTTAGAAATTTAACTTTATTTACATTTCCTTCTGCCTCAGCCTCCTTCAGTTTTATGGTGGGAAGGGCGACATTAGGGCTTAAGGAACTGAGTTATTTGTCTCCGGAAATTGGGCTATTTTTAGATAGAGTCTTTGTTGTAAATCTCTAAGGCATTGGTAAACCAATGGAGACTCTTGTCTTGCAGGATTGTGATCTCTGCAAGTTAACTATTTATTTTTCTTTTAGGGCAGTTAGAGGTGGCTGAGGAATGTTACACATACTGCTGAGGGGAGGGGAGCTGGTGGAGAAGGGGTGCAAGGTGCCAGCTTTTGCTTTGCCAAGATGGCTGTACTTATGTCAGGGCTAGACTCGAGGTGGGTACAGCCTTGTTTTTCTTGCCCTCCATAAGCACATAGCACCAATCCCTGTGTCTATCTTCACATAGGTTTTCTTCTTTCTGTATCTCTGAGTCTCAAATCTCTCTCTGCATTTCTCATATAAGGATACCTGTTATTGTTAGGGCCATCCTAAATCCAGGATGATTTTATCCTGAGATCCTTAACTTAATTACATCTAAAAGACTTTCTGCAAAGAAAGTCATGGTCACAGGTTCCTGGATTTGGATTGGGATATAACATTTTTGGGGCTACTATTCAACTCACTACACTTACCTTGTCTTTTCTATTATCAAATCACTTATTACTTTTTATTAAAACTCATACTTGTTAGATTTATTGATTATTGTTTGATTTTCCTTGATAGCAAATAAACCACCTAAGTCAATAATCTTTGTTTATACTGTATATAAAAAAGATAAAATCCAAGTTCCTAGAATAAAATATATATTAATACATATTTAGAAAACATATTTTAGAGCTAGGTTCAAAATACAAGCATACTAAATCTCAATAAAAATCTATTCTTCCCATCAAGTTTCTTCCTTCCCACGGCTTTTCCACAGCTTTAGCAGATCTGTATATTCATAACAATGACAAAACCTCTAGTATGCATTGTGTACCCCTCAAGCCTCGATATTCCTGGACATTCAATCATGGAACAAGAGCTTAACAATGGTTACATGGAACATTTAAACCTTTTCTAAGGCAGACATGATGAGGGAACAAAAGGCTGGCTGAGGACAAAGCAAAAGCTGACACCTTGTACCTTTCCCCCACCCCACTCCTGGGAGGGAAATATGTGACATTCTTTAGGACTCTCCCAACTATCTTAATGTTAACACCTTGCTGGAGGGAAAAACCTTGACAGCTGTCAAGGCCTCAAGGGCTTTGGTATCTTGTAGGTCCTCTTTAGCATATGAAAGTTCTTTTGAAACCTCCCTTTTTCCTTACCTCCCCCAGTCCCTTCCTACACAACCTGCCATCCCTCACAACCCCGGGGCAGCAGCTCTTTCAGCCCACCGGTCCTGTCCCCGGGTTTTAATAAACCACCATTTTGCACCAAAAGATGTCTCAAGGATTCTTTCTTGGTCGTGGGCTCCGGACTTCACCCCACCAAACCTCACTTCTATTCTAAAACTTAGTCAGAGATAGCATGTTTACTGATTCTAGAAATATTATGAAGCATCTTTTATAAAGTAAATCTTGTGCATGGGTCTAGGACAAGTCAGAAGAAGATGAGCAGATCAACAGACAGTTGTATGTCCTTGAAGACACAGCAATTACATGGAGGATTTCAAAGCAGTTAACAAAAAGGATTTTCTCTAATAATGACAGCAAAAGTAAATCCAAGAGCTCTGGCTAGAGGCCTGGAAGAGCTCTGGTCCCTCCTCCTGCTAGGGTTATTCTTAATTCTACCATGAACGTATGAATTAAAAAGCTGAGTTACCTAAGGAGCTATGTTGCCTTCATATCCACCTACGGACAGCTTCAGAGTAAAACATAACATCTTTTCCATATTCTTTCAGAAGATCAGCAAAAACCAGAGTCTGCTGAAAGCTATAGCATCTTCTGAGAATTCAGCCTACTCTAACATTTAATATTGAAACACTTAAATTACATGCAGTCCATCTATTCATTCAAAAGTATTTGTTGAGCACTTATTATGTATCATGTACTTTTCCAAAATCCCAGGTATAGAGCAGAGAACAAAATAGATAACAATCATTGCTTTACATGATCTGATGTCTATATGATAAAGGAGATAAGAAATAAGATAAACAAAATATAGAGAATCATAAATTGTGATAAATGCTGAGGAATAATAAACAGAGAAAGGACAGGAAGTGCGAACATAACGAGGAAATGTTATAAACTTAGAGCTGACAGTGAAGTTACTGTTTTCTTTTAAAATGCCTTCAAGATATGAAATATAAAGAATTTTTGCTGATTTTATTTAATAATAATGACATTTTTAATATGCTACTTAAAGGCTATAGGAATAAAATAATCGAAGCATAATTATGGATCCCATACAAAGGCCTAAACATGGGGAAGCTGCTTAGGTTGAAAATATCATTCTGTGGGGCGCCTGGGTGGCTCAGTGGGTTAAAGCCTCTGCCTTCGGCTCAGGTCATGATCCCAGGATCCTGGGATCGAGCCCCACGTCAGGCTCTCTGCTCTGAGGAAAGCCTGCTTCCTCCTCTCTCTCTCTCTCTGCCTGCCTCTCTCCCTACTTGTGATTTCTCTCTCTCTCTGTCAAAATAAATAAAATCTTTTAAAAAAATATATCATTCTGCAACATTACCATGACAAAACAAATATTTTCAAAATGTTGTTGCAGTATGTTTCTGAGTAAGTCACTGGAATCAAGATAGCTCATGCTACCTCCCTGAAATGATAAACATGCAATTTCATTTGTATTAATTCACAGATGAGAAGCAATTTTAGAAGCAGATGAACTTATTTCAAGGTTATTTTACATTACATCCTCTTTTGACAAGAATGGAAATCTCTCTTAGAAGAAGAAATACCAGTGCTCGCTTCAGCAGCACATATACTAAAATTGGAACGATACAGAGAAGATTAGCATGGCCCCTGCGAAAGAATGACATGCAAATTTGTGAAGCGTTCCATATTTAAAAAAAAAAAAAAGAAGAAGAAGAAATGTGCATGTGCAGATGCATGTGCAAAGCAAGAATTTGTAGTCTCCAATTTCATCCATTTGCAATACTTAAGAGGCATTTGTTGAGAATTTAAATCAAAAGAGTAACCAAAAGAGATGATGGCCAGTATTCTTTTTCCAAGCAGAAAATTGCAATTACGTTATAAGTATTTATTTTCTAAGTTTATCACAATAATTTATAATTATTTGCTTAAAAAGCAGCAAACATTCGTTATTTTCAAGACCCCATTCATATGCAATAATAAAATGTACTAAATAAACATTCACTGAGAACTAAGTTTAAGAGTTCCCACTGACAGTTTGGAGATAGACATGGAATACAAAATGATGTATCTTCTGTTTCAGTAAGCATGTAATCTAGGGTTAGTGTCAAAAAATATGTTCATGCCTAATTTTTAATTTAAATTTAATAAAAAAATTTCATTTTTAATTTTTAAAACTTTTTACTGATGTCAAATAACCATACAAAAAAGTACACCTATTATAAATATATAATTACATTAATTATCCTCAACTGAAGACACTCAGATCATCAGCATGTGTATGAAGCGTTACCAGCCCCCCAGGAGTCCTCTTCATGTTCCTTTCCATTCATTAATTCCTCAAGACATTAAATGTCATTTATCACTGTCTATTATTTGCCTGAATATGTTATGTAAATAGAATCATGCACTATATATTCTTTTGTACCTGGAGTCATTACTTCAACACACAATTTATGAGATGAGATATATCATTGCATTCAGATCCATATTTTTCAGTCTCAGTGTTGTATAGTGTTCCCTTGCAATGAACACACCCAAACTTATATTTCTCATCTATTTTTTGACATTTGTATTATTCCCAGTTTGAGATACTGCAAAGGATACCAATAAAATCATTCTAGTACAGATCCTGGATGAGCATATTAACAAATTTCTCATAAGTTCATACATAAAGAAGATTTGCTGTTCAAGTTATGGATGGATGTAGCTTCAGTAGATACTGTCAGTTCTCCTAACATAGTTAACACCGATTTACACCGGCACCTGCATTGTATTAGAGTCAGTTGTTCCATGCCAGTACCTGGTAATTTCCTGTCTTTTTAAATCTTACCATTTTCTTAATAACACATTGGATATTAATTTGCATTATCTAAGACATCATGTTCAAGTAGTGTTCTCTCTAGCCATTCTTCAATCCCCCTTCAGATTGCCTGAGAAATTTGAGATAAGGAAGTGACCAGGGCTCCACTGTGGAAAGGGTTCACTGACCTGTCTTTCCTTAGGTTCTGATTTAAGTAATTATTAGGGAAATTTTTCCATATCTAATACAAATGTAAACACCACTGATTTAGAGAATGAAGAAGAAATTAGTTTTTATTTTAAGCAATACAAAGTCAGATAATAGTATCCTTCCTTTTCTTGATTTTTTTCTTGGATTATGGGTTATAATTCCCTCCTAGTTTTTATGCTTGCACCTTTAGCCTCTCCTTTGTATCTACTTCAGGTTTTTTTTTTTTTTTTTTCTCTTTGGTATTCAAAGGCCAGTTCACCTTCAGGTAACACACTTATCTACTTTTGTTTCTTATTCTATGTTCTCTCTTTTTCTCCACAGTGCCTTCTCTGGTATCCATCACAGGACTTGAAACGTATGATGCAATGAATGGTATAATATATTCATGGCATGAATGAATAAACGAAGAGAAGAGAATGAATGAGTGATAGCATGCTCACCTAGCTTCCCTCACCACCTGCAGCCTGATTCCTAAAGTTCGATTTCTAGACTGGACTTCTGGACATGGAAATGCCATGTAATGTTAGTCTTCATTTTAATGTCAAAGTTTTTTCCAGCTTTAAAATAGTTCTTTTTTCCCCCATTTTAAAAAACATATGTTCCCAATTTAGATATCTTAAAATAAACTGAAATATGAGACTTTTTTTCCCAATTAAAAAGTAACAGGCTCATTTTGCAAATTTAGTGAATGGAAGAAAATGAAAAGAAGGAGTTTAATATGCTTAAATTGGGAGTCATCACTCTCCTCTCTTTCACGGTGTCATTTGTTGCTCTTCTCCATCAGGGAAGATGGTTCCACCCTTCTTTGAATTAATGAAGTAAGAATTATGAGGCTCTTCTGGGCCTTTCCTCTCAGTCAGCATCCTAAGAGATAAGCATATTTTCTCAACCCTCCTTCACAAGTGTGACATTCCATCCTTTCTCTATCACAGATTTAAAGTTCAGTCTTTCATTGTTTTTCTCCAGTGTCACTGTATGTAAGACATCTAACATTATCTTCTCAAAGTTGTCTCATTCTGATTTATGTTCTTCATTGGTAGCTTCTAAGATCTGAACATTTGTGTCTCCTCCAAATTCATATGCTGAAACTCCAATGTATAGGGTTATCATATTTGAAGGTGGGGGCCTTTGAGAAATGATTAGGTCATGAGAGGAGAGCCTTCACTAGTGAGATTAGTGCCTTTATAAAGGAGCCCAAGAGAAAGCCCTCATTCCTTGGTCATATGAGGACACAGCACAAAGGTGCCTTCTATCAGTCAGGAAGTAGGCTCTCACCAGATACTAAATCCACCAGTGTTTGGATCTTGTGCTTCTCAGTCTCAAGAACTGAGAAATAAATTTCTGTTGTTTATAAGCCACCTAGTCTATGGATTTTGTTAAAGCAGCCTGAATGGGCTAAGGCAGGTAGCTGAGAGTTCTTTCTTAACTTTTTAACACTCTGATATGTGAAGTCGTATCATGTTGCAATTTTTTCTCTAGGATCAAATTTCATATCCTTCTCATTGGATTTTTTTGGTTTGTTGGTTTGTTTTTGTTTTGTTTTGTTTTTTAAACAACTCCTCCTATATTTATAGATAACAAACTACTTCCAGAGCCTATCAGAGAACTGATGAAACATGACTTCTAGGTATGTCTCTGAGAGTTTCCAGAAGAGGCTGACCTTTGAATTAGCAGACAGTAAAATCTGCCCTCACCAGTGTGAGGAAGCATTATCTAATCTATGGAAGACCTGAGAAGAACAAAAAGATAGCAGAAGAGAAAATTCCTTTTTTCTCCCTTTCTAAACTTGGATATCATTTTCTCTTAACCCTGAATATCAGAACTCCCAGTTCTCAGGTCTTAAGAATCTGGGTCTTACACCATGGGGCCCTTGATTATCAGGCTTTTGAGCTTGGACTGAATTATATCTCCAGCTTCCCTGGTTCTCTAGCTTTCAGGTAGCAGATTGTGTGATTTTTTTGCCTCTGTAACTATGTGAGCCAATTCTTATAATAAATCTCCTCATGTATATATCTATTTATCCTACAGGTTCTGTTTCTATGGAGAACCCTCATACAGAGATTGTCACAACCAGCACCAGTTTTATTTTGGAGAGATGGTAGAGCTTGTAGATTCAAATTATCTACAAGCACCAAGAATTATTTGCTCATTTCCACTCTAAATTTACCTGGATCAGTTTATCCTGAGACAGAGACTGAATTTGAGGGGCAGGGAAAGAAGTGAGGGATTCTGGATCAGCACTGATCCAAGAATATTCTGACAACCAAAAGAAAAGACAAAGACAAACCTCACATAATATTGCTCTGTACTAAATTTGGAGTTTAGTCAAGTTTTGCTATGTAAATTTATGGTTTACAATACTAGCTTAGAGGTGGGATATGAGGAAGGGGGAGAAACTATGATTTAAAAAAGTTTAGGGGCGCCTGACTCAGTGGGTTAAGCCTCTGCCTTCGGCTCGGGTCATGATCTCAGGGTCCTGGGATCCAGTCCCGCATCGGGCTCTCTGCTCAGCGGGGAGCCTGCTTCCCTCGCTCTCTCTCTGCCTGCCTCTCCATCTACTTGTGATTTCTCTCTGTCAAATAAATAAATAAAATCTTAAAAAAAAAGTTTAAAAAATATTACAGCTGCTAATGTCTGACAACTATATGTAATGAGGCTTTGCTTGTGTGTGTGTGTTTTAAGATTTTATTTATTCATTTGACAGACAGAGATCACAGGTAGGTAGAGAGAAGAGGAAGCAGGCTCCTCCCTGAGCAGAGAGCCCAACGCGGGACTCAATCCCAGGACCCTGTGATCATGACTTGCGCAGAAGGCGAGGCTTTAACCCATTGAGCCACCCAGAGCCTTTGCTCATTTGAAACAGCTCTCCCTTTGCTCTACAATGAATTTTGGTCATGCTAATCCCATTGCTTATGGCTGGGTTTACTAAATCCCAGGGACCTAACTCATAAAAGAAAAGCACGTATTTGTCCAAGTGATATACGGATTGTGAATGCCTGTCTTTATATATATGTTCAATAGGCATCTTGCAAGCGCTAAAATGCTTTGGCAGTGTTAGGACTTGTTCAAGTCTGCTGGGGACTCTGCAACCAAATTGTTACCCTTATTCTGACAGCCAGACTGACTCAGCAGTCACTACTATCCAGAAGAGAAACTGTGACAAAGCAATGGCTCTCACAACTTCCACTGAGAAATGACATTTTCACTCATATCTCATTAACAAAATAAAAGAGAAACTGAAACTAAGATAGTTGGAGAAACACATGAAGATGTATTAAAATGTATGTAAATACAAATAATTAGCAACAGATGAAAATTGGAATTTTTAGTTCTTTTTGGTATTTCATAGCACTTTTTAAATCTTAGAATACCCAGAAATGGCTTAGTATGTGTTCCATCTCCAGTATGATTTTTTTTCCTGGTGATACTATGAAAATATGCTCTTACCACTCCTTTTTTTACCTTTGATATCTGTATTCTAATGACAGTGAACTTTCAAGAATTTTCAAAAATCTCTGCACTTTCTTTTGCCTCTAAACCTTAATACTTGGTATTCGCATAGATTGGAACATCATGTTTAAACATTCATCTAATCAATGATACTCAAGATGGTATTTAAACTGTCTCTACATCAAAAAAAAAAAAAGCATGCAAATTTGTAATTCTATTGAAACGCCTTCTACTTCATAATTAGATTATAGAAACAAGTGCTGGATGGAGGGAGTCCTCTGGTGACAGAAAGAGAATAGTAAGAAGAAGACAGAGAAAAAAAAAATCCAGAGAGGAAAGTAAATGCTGAAGTTGAGACTACAAACTATATAGTGACTAAAATGAGCTATACATTTTAGATTTAAACAGAACTATAAATAGAAATACCCACAAATCATAGGGTTTGCAGATCAATTTTACTAGCACATAGATGAAGAAAAATCAACATTAACAGAAATACAGAAGCAACCTTGTATCCCCTTCCAGTCTTTCCACACTCCCAAGAGTCACTATCCTTATGACTTCGACTGTCATTATTGCACATAGTTTGCTTTTTCAGAACATTACATAATTAAAATCACACAGTATGTAATTTTTTATGTCTGGTCGCCTCTGTGTTACATTTTGTGTATGTGTGAAAGTCACCATATTGATTTGCAGAGTTGTAGATTTTTTCTTTGTAATATAATATTTGATTACATGAGCATCTCATAATTTACATAGCTATTTAATGACAGATATTTAGATTGTTTTCATTTGTGTTACTGTGGAAGTACTTGGATGAACATTTTTGTGAGACTCATCTTGGATATCTGACCTCGAGACTGAAAGATAGTAAGTTTATGTTGTTTTAAGCTCCTAAGCTTATAATCATTTGCTATAGGAGCATTAAGAGACTAATATCCTTGAAGTGACCAGACAACTTTATACTGAAAGTAACTAGAAGTCATTAAAGATGCCTGAGATTTTATATATAAAATGGGTTTAAAAAAAAGCCATTTTCTGCTTGCACTTATGAAGTTCCACAGAACAGTGACATTATCTATCCTTAAGTGTTGTTTCAGAAATTTTATCTGAAAAATGGTAATAATTTCAGGCTATTTTATGTCAGGTGGGGATCAAATGGGATATTTTACATAATGTATTTTGTGTTACTAAACATAAATTATGTTTTACTGTTGAGTTAAATATGAATTTAATATATTTATTTGGTACTTTCTAACTGCTATGCATTATGTTTAGCACTCATTGTTTTTAACAAGATGCCTTTCATTAACAATTCAGTCTTTCTTGTAGAAGAATCATTTTATATTAAATAATAATGCAGAATTTTATAAACATTTAAATTATAGACTACACAAAAGGAAAAACTTGTAACTGCAAATGAGGGTTTCTAGAACTTCATTAGGGAAGATATTCTTGAGCTACAATATATGATGGATGCCCTTCACCTTATTAAAAAGTTAATATAGTGGTTTTTTAAACCATTAGAAGACTACCAATAAAATAAGGGAAGACGATATTTGTTACAGGTGTAATCAATTTATTAAAGATCAATTTAAAAAAACCTTGAGTAAAGTAGTTGAAAAAACTGAGGACTTAGAAGATGATACAAACAACTTAAGTATAGAGAGAAAAAATGTCTTATAACCTTCACAATTGCTGGGGAATCATTCTTTTCTCTATTATCAATGTGTCCTTATGGTTACATTGTTATTATTCCAAATTTTTCTAACTTAACTGTGTCACTGGATTTATCATATGATCAATTTGCAACTTAAAAAATAAAAGCCAAAAACAGTGATGTTTTCTAAAGAGTATATGCCAACAGGAAAGAATTACTTAAACAAGCACTATCTTCTCAGTTTAATTAATCAAGCCTTTCACTTAGTCTTTGGAGTATAATTAAATCAGAATGGACTGCTTGCTTGTGCTGCTTAGAAAATATGCTTAACCTCAACAATTTTGCCCATCTTTCAGCTCAATTGTTTTGATTAACAGCCCAACAAAGTTTCTAGATTTTAATAAAAAACTTTGCTCATGAGAACCTGGGGTATTAGGCAAGAGATTTAACAGTCTTCCTAGATCTATTTTTATTTGTCATTGATAACTTTTTAGCCATTATTCAAAATTACCCAGGCTTGTAAAGTAAAATTAAAATTCCAAATAATTTAAAAATATTCAATAATCTCTAACAGTGGGTATTTGGCAAGCAAACAAGTCATTGACAAGCAAGCAAATCAATATTCCCAAAAGAAAAATCACCACACACACACACACACATACACACAGAAACACACACCACCCACGTCCACCAAATATTTTGTTTTTAAACATACATGTAAGTTGGATCTCAGTTTTTTCTAGACTTAATTAGATTTTCTTTCTTATTGCTTAAGATAGCTTTGTTATCAATTGATGGCTATATTATATGCTTATGGAAGCTTTATCAAATTTATTCCAGAATTTTAGTTTCAATAATTTTAGTTGTTCTCTTATTTTTTCCCAATATTTTCATGGCATTTTTTTTTTTTTTTTTACTTTAGTGTACTTTATGAATCATACTGACTTTAAGACATTCCCCTGCATTTGGCATTTCCTTACTTACCAGACAGCACTGTATTATTTTCCCCAAAAGTTTACATGAATGTATAATAACTTGTATAAAAACAATAATCTCTGGAATGAGATCAGTTATTCCTTCACATAAAGAAAAATAATCAACAGCCAAAATCATGATCTTATTAACGTCCTATCCCAAATCAACAGTGGAACTCTATTTATGAATGTAATTTCTCTTGAAAAATGTGTGGCTTTATGTTCCACTGACACCTAAGCTGAATATTTGTTTTGGTCTGAGAAACTGCAGGTGGGACTCCTTATAGTAACTAAGAACATGCAAGATCTAGTGTTATTAGGAGAAATAAGATTTTCGGGTTTTTTAATACACTCCTTTTGTTCCTGAGTGGCAAGGTCACTTTTGGCTGAAATCCATTGGTCAATTTTTCCTCTGGCTTGTAAAAATCAGAATTAATTGGGCAGGAAGGAGTGTCTTAACACATTGGATCTCCATAACATATGGCATGAAATAGTCGTATAAAATTCTTCATTTTCAGTTCCAATAACTTAGGAGTCATCCTTCATACTTTTACTTTATTTTTTTAAAAGATTGTTATTGAGTTACTTGACAGAGAGATAGAGAGAGGGCACAAGCAGGGGGAGCCACAGAGGGAGAGGGTGAAACAGGCTCCCCACTGAACAGGGAGCCTGATGCAGGACTTGATCCCAGGACCTGGGGATCATGAACTGAGTTGAAGGCAGGCACTTAACCGACTGAGCCACCCAGGTGTCCCTTCATACTTCCAATCAGACAGTTTCTCTCTTTCCTTACAAACAAGAAATCATGTAAAAATATTTTATCAAACCACTAATATAGGATAAAATGCCAAATTTCATGCTTTTGTCTTATAATAAATAATAATAACTTTTAGATTAAAAGTTGATCAATATTTCCAATGTTCCTTGGGAAATACATGCTTTAAGAAAGGGAAATACTCACACCAAGTACATTCAGAAGACATACCCTCAGACAAACTTCATATTATCACCATCGGGCCCGCATCGGGCTCTGTGCTCAGCGGGAGCCTGCTTCTCTCTCTCTCTCTCTCAATCTGCCTGACTCTCTGCCTACTTGTGATCTCTCTCTCTGTCAAATAAATAAATAAATAAAATCTTTAAAAAAAAAAAAAAAAGAAATGAACAGAAGACGTGAATTGACATTTTTCCAAAGAGGACATCCAAATGGCTAAGAGACATGTGAAGATGCTCAACATCATTCATCATCAGGGAAATACAAATGAAAACCACAATGAGATACCACCTCACACCTGTCAGAATGGCTAAAATTAACAAGTCAGGAAACAAGAGATGTTGACAAGGGTGTGGAGAGAGGAGAACCCTTTCACACTGTTGGTGGGAATGCAAACTGGAGCAGACATTCTGGAAAACAGTATGGACGTTCCTCAGAAACTTAAACATAGAGCTACCCTAAAACCCAGCAATTGTACTACTAGATATTTATCCAAAGGCTACAAAATTCATATTCTAAGGGGCACATAAACTCTGAGATATATAGCAGCATTATCAGGAGTAACAAAATTACTGAAAAAACTCAAATGTTCATGTACTGATAAATGGCTAAAGAAGATTGGTATACATATAAAATGGAATATTACTCAGGCATCAGAAAGGATAAAATCTTGCCATTTGCAACAGTGTGGATGGAGCTAGAGAGTATTATGGTAAGTGAAATAAATCAGTCAGAGAAAGAAAAATACCATATGATTTCACTCATATGTGGAGTTTAAGAAACAAAACAGATGAACAAAGAGGAAGGGAAGGAAAACAAAGAAAAAAAAAAAGAAAAAAAAATGAAGAGACAGAGAGAGAAACCAACCATACAAGACTCTGACCTATAGAGAACAAATTGGGGGTTGCTGGAGGGGGAGAGGGTAGGCGGGGAAAGGGCTAAATGGGTAGTGTGGATTAAGGAGGGCATTTGTTGTGATGAGCACTAGGTGTTATATGTAAGTGATGAATCACTAAGTTCTACTCCTGAAACTGATATTGCACTATGTTAACTAACTAGAATTTGAATAAAATTTGAAAAATAAGTAAACAAGACTTGATACACCTGTACTGTTTCATAAAATGAAGTAATTCCTTTTTTTTAAGACGTAATTCTTGATGACTTTAGTAAAAGCAACTATAATAACATAAAGATATTAGATGAAGACTCAATTTCTGTAAATTCATGAGTGAATAAAAAATAAGAGTGAGTAGGAAGGGAAGGAGAAACAGCAGATCCTGACAAAGGATAAAGACAATATCAGAAGAATGTTTATTATCATTGCAGAGACAAAAATGTACTGGTTAAAGGAGAAAAGTCATTAGAGGAAAAAGATGGCTTATAGAGCAAGATCCAAGAAAAGATAAAAATGAGTGGCTGACACAGCAAAAAAAAATACAGATATGTAAAATAAGAGATATCTTTTCTCTGAAACTAGGCAGAAGAAATTAAGATACATATCAAGATAGTGAGAAGGGTGTCAGGAAGTTTTAGGAGACCAAGTAAAATAAGCTCCAGGTATGCAATTAAGCAGGCTTCCAAACAAGGGGGCAAAATGAGAAAAAGCAGGCAAAGGTTTGTGGCACTGGATCATTTTCTATTTGAAAAAGTTTGTAAAAGTAGCTAAGATTTAAAATCAGGTTATAGAGCCCGAATCTGAATATTTATATTATTTTCTCACAGTACTCAATGCATGTGTTTAAAAGAAATCAAAGTGAAATAGCACAGATAAAATGCTGGCATAATCTCTGGTGAGCATGGTAAAGGAGAGCGGTGTAAGAGAATTAGCAGTTTGGTTTCAGTATAATTTCGATCTAGAGAATTAGAAAAGAGTATTGCAGAATAAGTACAGATAAACTGAGGGATACTGTAATGTGAGAGCATTAGGGATAACTAGGGAGCCAGGAGAGGATAGCATTTAAGAATATTACTTGATATCAGTTCTCCCATTCTATGCCTGCCATTTACCACAGAATATTTGGTTTATTTTCATTAACCAAATGGGACGAATAATAAATTGTACTTCACTGAATTGAGATGATTAAATTTTTTGTAAAATGCTTAGTATAATACCTTGCAGAAAGTAGATGCTCAAAAGCTCTCTACTATGATTATTACTATGATTTTCCTTTCACAAATTCTGCCAAATTGATTACTTCCTTTGAGCACTGTTGCTCCTGTGTGGTTCATTAGCTCCCAGATAGACTGTAGCCATTCTCACAGGTTAACCTCATTCTTATTAGTCTCTCCCCACTAAAATTTTACGCTTCTGCAGCTATTTTAATCTTCTAAAGAAGACCTGGACTTCTGCTACACGTATTTCACTTTGTTCTACTAACCAAAGAATATCCAAATTCCTTAATTAAATGCTAGTACAATCATATCATTAGTTTGTAAGCCATCTAAAAGTCTAGTCTTTAAAAAAGTAAGTGCTTCAACTAATTCAGTAGTTGCTATATATATGATTTTATTCATTTTTTTGACAGAGAGAGAGACAGAAAGACAGAGGACACAAGCAGGGGGAGTGGGAGAGGGAGAAGCAGGCTTCCCGCTGAGCAGGGAGTCTGATGCAGGGCTAAATCTCAGAAGCCTGGGATCATGACCTGAGCTGAAGGCAGATGCTTAATAACTGAGGCACTATAGGCTATGTTTGTCCCATATATATATAATTTAACATGCAGTCTACCCTTTTCACATTTTTTCAAGTGCATAATGCAGTACTACTAATTATAGCCACAATGTTAAACAGATCACTAGAACTTTTTCATTTTACCTAAAAGAAATTATGTATCTGTTGAACAATAACTGTTCATTCCTCTGTCCATCCCCACCCCCATCCCTGGCAACCAATGTCTTAATCTCTCTGCTTCTATGAGTCTGGCTAATTGAGATAATTCATGTAAGTGGAATGATACAGTATTTGTCCATCTGTGACAGGTTTGTTTCACTTCTCATATTGTGCTCCAGGTTCATACATGTTGCCTTATATCACAGGATTTATTTCTTTTTGAAGCTGAATAATGCTGCATTGTATATTTATGCTACATTTTTATTTTCCATTCATCTATTGATGGACATATAAGTCATTTTCACAACTTAGCTTTTGTGAATAATGTTGCAATGAACCTGGAAGCACAAATACCTCTTTGAGATCTTGATTTCCATGATTTTGGACAAAACCCCCTAGGTGGAATTTCTAGATCCTATGCTGGCTCTATTTTTTTTTTTTTTAACTTAAATTCAAGTTAGTTAATATATAATGTATTATTTGTTTCAGGGTAGAGTTTACATCAAACCCATATAACATCCAGTGCTCACTACATCAAATGCCCTCCTTAAGGCCCATCACTAAATTACCCCATCCTTCTCACCCACCTCCCCTCTAGCAACCTTCAGTTTATTCCCTATACTTAAGAATCTCTTATGGTTTGCCTTGTTGTTTTTAATCTTATTTTATTTTTCATCCCTTCTTCTGTTTTGTTTCCTAAATTCCACCTATGTGTGAAATCGTATGGTATTTGTTTTTCAAACTTATTTCTCTTAGCATAATACACTCTAGTTCCATCTAAATCACTGCAAATGGCAATTTCCTTCTTTTTGATGGATGAATCAATTGAATTCCATATCTATTGAATGAATATATATATATATGCACACCACATCTTTTTTAAATTATTATTATTATTTATAAATTTTATTTATTTATTTGACAGAGAGAAATCACAAGAGGGCAGGCAGAGAGGCAGGCAGAGAAAGAGAAAGAAGTAGGCTCCCCACTGAGCAGAGAGCCCAATGTGGAGCTCGATCCCAGGACCCTGAGATCATGACCTGAGCTGAAGGCAGAGGCTTAACCTACTGAGCCACCCAGGTGCCCTGCACCACATCTTCTTTACCCATCCATCTGTCAATGGTCATCTGGGCTCTTTTCATATTTTAGCAATTGTGGATGTTGCTACTGTAAACATTGGTGTGTATGTTCCCTTTTAAATCATTATTTTTGTATCCTTTGGGTAACTTTGGGTAAATACCTACTAGTACAATTGTTGGGTGTTAGGGTAGCTCTATTTCTACCTTTTTGAGGAACCTCCATACTGTTTTCCAGAGTAGCTGCACCAGTGTGCATTCCCTATCATGGTTCTATTTTTAATATTTTGAGGCCCCCCTGTACTGTTTTCCTTGGGGCTATACTATTTTACATTCTTACCAATAGTGTACAGGAGTTCCAATTTCTTCACATTTTGGCCAACACTTGTTATCTTTTGTTATTTAAATAATAATCATCCTAACAGATGTGAAGTAATATCTTATGGTTTGGATTTGAATGTCCACGATAGGGAGCAACTTCTCATATACTTGCTGGACACTTCTAAGTATTCTTTTAAGAAATATCTATTCAATTCCTTTGCCTTTTTAAAAATATTGGGTTATCTGTTTTTGTACTGAAGTGAAGCAATTTCTCATAAATTTGGATATTGACACCTTCTCAGATATAAAGTTTGCAATATTTTCTTGCATTCCATGGACTGTCTTTCACTTGTCAGTCTGTTGCTATGAAGAAAGTTTTTAGTTGATGTAGTTCCATTTGTTTATTTTTGCTTTTCTTGTCTGTGTGCTATTGGTGTTAAGTATAAGAATTAATTGCTAAGGCCAATGTCAAAAATATTTCTTCCTAGGTTTTTACCTAAAAGTTTTATAGTTTTATATCTAATGTTTAAGCCCTTAATCCATGTTGAGTTGTCTTTTGTGTCTTTGGTGTAAAATAAAGGTCCAATTTCATTATTTTGCCTGAGAAGACCCAGTTTTTTCCAACATCTTTTGTTGAAGAGACTATCTTCTTAATGCCCTTGTCAAAGATCAGCTAACTCTATCTGTAGAGGTTTATTCCCAGGCTCTCTAGTCTGTTCCATTGGTTTATATATCTTTCTTTATACTACTACAATACCGGTTTAATTACTAATTGCTATAACTTTGCAAAATATTTCAACATCAGGAAGCATATAATACCTTCAGCTTTTTTTTTTTTTTCCCTCTTCTTCCAAGATTTGGCTATTTGGGGTCTTTTGTGGTTTTACATGAATTTTAGAATTCCTTTTTCTTTTTGTATAAAACATGTCATTGAAATTTTGATAGATTCTATTGAGTCATAGATTGCCCTATGTAGTGTGGACACTTTAACAATATTAATTCTTCTAATCAATGAATATGGAATGGCCTTCCATTTACTTGTGCCTTGCTTAATTTCCTTTAAAATAGTTTTATGGGGATGCCTGGGTGGCTCAGTTGGTTAAGCAGCTGCCTTCAGCCCAGGTCATGATACCGGCGTCCTGGGATAGAGTCCCACATCGGGCTCCTTGCTTGGCAGGGAGCCTGCTTCTCCCTCTGCCTCTAGCTGCCACTCTGTCTGCCTGTGCTCACTCTCACTCCTCTCTCTCTCTGACAAATAAATAAATAAATAAAATATTTAAAATAGTTTTATGGTTTTCAGTGTGTAAGTCTTTCACCTTAGTTTATTCTGAAGTATGTTATTTTTTTAAAGGATTTTATTATTTATTCTCTGATATTGGCCATAAAAACATTTTCAAAGCAAGGGAAATAAAAGCAAAACTAAATTATTGGGACTACAGCAAAATAAAAATCTTCTGCACAGCAAAGAAAACAATCAACAAATGAAAAAGAAAGCCCATAGAATGGGAGAAAATATTTGTAAACGATACATCTGATAAGGGGTTAGTACTCAAAATATATAGAGAACTTACACAATTCAACACCAAAACAAACAAAACAAAACCAAAAAACCGAAAACAGAAAACCAAACCTTCCAAATAATCCAATTAAAAATGTGCAGAAGCAATGAACAGATATTTCTCCAAAGAAGACATACAGATGGACAGTAGACACAAAGAAGCTCAACATCATTAATCACCAGGGAAAACCAATTCAAAACAATAATGAGATACCACTTCACACTTCTCAGAATGGCTAAAATAAAAAACACAAGAAACAAGTGTTGGTGAGGATGTGGAGTAAAAGAAATACTTGTACACTGGTGGTGGGAATGCAAACAGATGCAGCCATTGTAGAAAATAGTATGGGTTCCTCAAGGAACTAAAAACAGGATTACTATACTATATGATCCAGTAATCATGCTATTGGGTATTTACCCAAAGAATACAAAAATGCTAATTCAAAATGATATATGTACCCCTATAGTTTATTACAGCATTCTTTATAATAGCCAAATTATGGAAACAACTCAAGTGCCCATCAATAGATGAATGGACAGAGAATAGGTGGTAGATGGCTAGGTAGATAAATAGATATAGATATAGATATATAGATATAGTAGTTATAGATATAGTAGTTATATAGACTAGATATAGCCACTGTGGAAAACAATGTGGAGGTTCCTCAAGATGCTAAAAATAGATCAACCCTAAGATCCAGCAATTGAATTACTAGATATTGACTCCAAAGATACAGAGGTAGTGAAAAGAAGGGGCATATGCACCCCAATGTTCATAGCAGCAATGTTCACAATAGCCAAATGGTGGAAGGAGCCGAGATGCCCTTCAACAGATGAATGGATAAAGAAAATGTGGTTCATAGTTTGCATCTCTTAAACTTAGATTGGGTCTTTTATGTATTTTCCATTTTTCTGCTTAATGTTTTGAACTTTTAAACTACTGTTTTAAGAAATATTTTAATGTCCTTCAAAAAAATGAGTTTGGAAGTGTTTCCTCTTCAGTTTTTGGAAGAATCTGAGGAGGATTGGTGTTATTTCTTAAATGTTTGATAGAATTCACTAATGAAGCCATTTGGTCCTGGGATTTTCTTTATGAGAGGTTTTTGTTACTGATTCAGTTACCTTCCTGGTTTTAGGGGTGTTCAGATTTTCTATATTTTTATGATCCAGTTTGGTAGTTTATCCACATTTTCTAGGTGATCCTGTTTGTTTGAATATAAATGTTCAAAGTAGTCTCTTATGTTTACTTTTGTAGCATCAAATATAAAACCTCTTCTTTCTTTCTGATTTTATTTGAGTTTTCTCTCTCTCCTATATTCTTAGTTGAGCTACAGTTTTGCCAATTTTGTTGCTCTTTTAAGAAAACAATCTTTTAATTTTACTCTTTTCTATTTTTAATTCTCTGTTTTATTTTTGCTTAATCTTTTTTATTCCTTCCTACTACTATGTTTGGTATTAGTTTATTTTTTTTCTATTTCCTTGAGGTGTGAAATTAGATCGTCTATTTTAGATATATATATATATATATTTTTTTAATGTAGACATGCATTACTATAACCTATCCTCTTAGTATTGTTTTTCACTGAATCCCATAGGTTTTTATATACTGTGATTAATTTTCACTTGTATAAATGTATTTTATAATTTCCCTTTCAATTTCTTCTTTGACCTACTAGTTATTTAGGAGACTGTTTTTAAATTTTCACATAATTGTGTATTTTCAAATTTTCATTCTGCTATTATTTTTAGTTTCTTTCCCCATCCTCACATTTTATAACACTTACTTATATTATGATAATAAAGATTATAGGTTTGGGGTAATAGTAGAAATAATATAAAAAAAAATTGATTCCTCTATCCAGAAATAACAAGTGGTATCAGTGTGAATATGTTTGTGTGTGTGTATCAAAAAGTGCAATTGCATTGTCTTTACTCTTTTGCAATGTGTTTCATAAACAGTGTACAGTGAACAGATTTCATACATTTATTTAAATATGATATGAATAGTTTTTTTGGATGTTTATGATTTTAACATTATCCTACATCTTCTTTTTGTACATTTTCATTCCTGAAGGTTAATATTTTGGAATTGTGGGCCAGAATGAGTACATGAGTCAAAAGTAAAAAAATGGGTAATACAAAGCAAAGTCTTCAGAATTATATTATTAGCATAAAATGAAATAAATAAGAAAAAGAGTTAAATGGGAAGATCACATTATCTTAGTTATGTTTTTTTACAAAGTATGAATTCGCTTTGAAGATATAATGGAGATAATATTTACTAAGTAACAAAAATGTTCATTAAAGTTGTTATAATTACAACATACTATTGAAGCTCTATTATCATCACCTTTTACATTTTTTTCAGCCTGTACATTTATTTTACCTTTTATTATATTAATTTGATTCTTTCTTATGGTTATTTTGTTTCATTTTTCAGCAGTAATATTAGTCGCTATGTATTTTCCTTTTTAATATGTCTAGTCCATTTATATTTGTTTGTCAAGTATATACCCCTTTATGCAACTTTTTTCCTTATTTGTATTTAATTTGAGAGCATCCATTAAATGCTATCTAAAAATGTTTTATTTGGCAATCTATTAATAAAAGTGTATTTTCTTCCACCTCTTAAATATTGTTTTTCTTAATACCTTTTTATAAATGTTTAGAAAACTCAATAAAACCCCCTGCACAAGTAAAAATTGGCATGAGTGTAATGGTCATTCTCTTCATTATAAAATTACTTACTCTGATCAGCCAACATTAAGACAATTCTGAAATAAACAATTTTTGTATACAATTTTGTAGAAATTAAACATTTTTCTTTCAAATAAATATACAAAGAAAATAAAATATGAAACTTTTCTATTTGTAATACTGGAAAGGAATAAGAAAGACATATGTAAAGCTAAAATTAGTTAACGTACACATCATGGCAGTGTGGTATGGTGGGAAATGACCAAGGTTTGTGTTAGAAATCCTTGGATTTATTTTTACTTTGTCCCTAACTAGGTGTAGAAACTTGTCAAATAATTTTACCTCTAACTGTCAGCTTCCTCTGAATCTAAGAAGTAAAGACTGTGAACTAGTAGATATTTATGGCAGTTCCTAAAGTTTCTATGACTTTGGCAATGTAAGCTTCTGTGTACTAATCACTCTACCTTGAAGACCTGTATCTATTTCACAGAGATTTGAGCAAATGAAATGCCTCGCTGGATACTTTAGTAGATTCTTTCAAACAAGTGAACTATCACTTATCAAAACTTCATTAAGCTAGATAGGCCATTCAAGTGGCTACTGACATTACCAGTGAGATGAACTGGCTTGAAAGGAATCAGAAGCACAGTAATATAAAAAGTGTAACATGCGGAAAACAGCATCCATTTTGCATTGTTGGACCTTGACTGGATATTCTAGTACTATTAGTTATTGACAGGATCTCTGTTATCTCTGCATTACAGAATGCCTTTTCAGTGGTATAATCAACATCATTGCTAAATATGTTGCAACAGGGTAGTTAAAATATAATAATGTATAATTTTTCATTTGAAGAAAAATATGCAAAGTGTTTAAAGATTTCTGCTATGTTGATATACTGTGTGTGCACTTTTTAATCTATTCTCACTTTCTTTTATGCAATACTCAAAGACATAAAATAGTGTTCCTTTGGTTAAACAGCCTTTCAAATATGTGTTATACATCATTCTTCCTTTGCTTGATTTTACTGTATGAATTAATTTTGCTTCTTTTTGATACTTTTATTATCTCTTCTCACTTTCTTTATTCAAAATGGACTTTATACATTTTAAATGTTAACTGGTTTGTCCTTGGTAATTCCCTTTACATCAAAGCTTATCTGCACTATGCCAGACATTTCATCTGACACATGCCTTTTACAACACTTTATTAACACACACTAGGCTTTTGATGACCACAGCCTAAATTTTTGGTTTTAAGGGAAAATATGATATTAAAATAGTCTGATTTGAGCTTATGTTGTACTAATCAAATCTTGAAGCCCTACAGAAATCATTTAGATTCCCTGCTTGGTAAAAACCACTTAATAATGAAAATAACGGCTCTGGTTAAAATTAAAATTTATATTTTCTGTATTGTCTAAAACCATTTTTTTCCTATCCTATGCTAAAACATATGTACTTTTTTTATTGGAATTACACTCTGTTTTCACAATTAACATTTTATTCCATAGAAGTTACAGAATGAATTCAAAATACAAATAGGTAAATTAGGAGTCTGATGGGATGGCAGAAAATTGTTAAAATTGTTTTTACAACATATAGTGGGATATGTTCCTATGTATGCAGCATTTATTAGAGTGAAAGAAAAGTAATGCTAGTTATTGTAAGGCAGATAGCCTGGTAGGTCAAATAAGAAGAGGTGTATATCCCGTGTTATTGCCAATTGTCCCTTACAAAATTTTCACCAATCATTCATGACTGGATTTACATACATTTAAATTTAATATCATTGCTCCAAAGAGATAACTTTTCCAAATATATTATAAAATATATTTTAAAAAAATTTAATCATATAATCACACCTACGAATTGTCTCTATTTTTTATTAGCATAAAAATAATGATTTATTAGGAGCATGTCATACACATTTCACATCTGAAAACATATTATGGCACTTTTTCTTTCATAATCAAAGTCACTTATGATAAAGAGATAAAAGATTCATTAAGGATTATTAAAAGAATATTGTTAAAATGTCCCTACTGCCTAAAGAAATCTATATATTGAAGGCAATCCTTATCTGAATTCAAACGGCATTTTCTGCATAAATAGAACAAACAATCGTAAAATTTGTGTGGAACCACAAAAGATCCAAAGTTGCCAAACCAACCTTAAGAAAGGAAAACAAAGCTGGATGTATCAGTTTTCAAACTATGTTAGTAAGCACACAGTATTATATTGGCATAAAAAGAGATGACTATATAAATGGAACAAAACAGAAAGCCCATAAATAAATCCATGCGTATATAACAAGTTAATTTACAACAAAAGAGCCAAGAATATTCAATGGGGAAAGTTTTTTCAAAAATGCTGTTGGGAAAACTGGACAGCTACAGGTACAATAATGAAACTGGACTCCTCTATTACAGAGTATGCAAGACTCAACTTACAATGGACTTGAATGTAAGACCTGAAACCATAAAACTCCTATAAGAAGCACAGGCAAAAAATTCTTTGACACTCTCTTAGCAATGATTTTTTTTTAATTGACCCAAAAGCAAAGGCAACAAAAACAAAAATCAACAAGTGGGACTAAATCAAACTAAAATTTTTTGCACAGTAAAGAAAACTCTCAATAAAATGAAAGGACAGTTTACGGAATGGGAGAATATATTTTCAAAGTGTACATCTGATAAGGGGTTAATATCTAAGGTATCCTAGAAACTTATAATTCAACAGCAAGAAGAAGAATGAGCAGAAGGAGAAGAAGAAGAGGGAGGAGAGATGGAGAGAAGAAAGGAAGGAGAAAGGCAGGCAGTAAGGAAGAAATCTAATTTAAAAATTGGCATGAGAGATTCCTTAAGAAATTAAAAATAGAGCTTCCCTATGACCCTCCAATTGCACTACTGGGTATTTACCCCAAAGATACAGATGTTGTGAAAAGAAGGGCCATCTGTAGTGGGTATTTACCCCAAAGATACAGATATAGTGGAAAGAAGGGCCATCTGTACTCCAATGTTTATAGCAGCAATGGCCATGGTCGCCAAAAGATTTTATTTATTTACTTCAGAGAAAGAAAGAGAGAATGAGTAGAGTGGAGGGATCTGCAGAGGAAGAGGGAGAAGCAGGTTCCCTGCTGAGCAGAGAGCGGGATTTGGGCAGGATCCTAGGACCCTGGGAGCATGACCCTCACCAAAGGGAGACACCTAACAGACTGAACCACCTAAGCACCTCTTTTGCTGCTCTTTTTGAGTAATTCTCCATGCTCATTCCTTTCTGAATCCACCACATGATAGTAATTGAGTCCATTTTTCTAAATATGAGGATTCCCCCCCGAAAATATTTTTTTTACTCTACTTTTGATACAAATGTTCAAACACCCCTAGACATTTGGTGTCTCAAAGACTCCCAAAACCCCTTGTTTGCTTTAAAGTTTGAATTTCTTTCTTTTGAAAACTGAAAACAAATTTTACACATTGATAGTGCATTTCATTTTTTTAAAAGGCAAACCTGAAAATCAAGGTAGCTATCAATCAGATGGAAATGATTAGGTAGCTTTAATTATTATAATGTTTCACTGGCCTTGGAAAGAGATCTGTTCTCAGGGGAGAGTATTGATATTTTGGGGATGGAGATCTAAGTATGAAATTCATCCAAACAAATTCATTAATTTATGTTTACTCCACAAGCATATTATTCAGTGTTTGCAATGTTCTATTTGCCTGGGAACACAAAAGTCTTTGAGATGTGATCTTCCTCCAGGCAGTTTAGAGTCTAGTAGGAATGATACACATACACAACAAAAAATGAAATAGAGTATGAGGACTGGAAGTATATAGGACAATCATGGTTTACAGGCGTGCTATTGGTTTAGACAACAAAAACAAAACAAAACAAAAACCCCACACTACCTGTTGCCTTTCTCTTCTAGATCCTGTCAATCTATTGTTAGACGCATGGCTGCAGCCTCAAATCTGGCAAGAAGTACAAATGAAGGAATAGGACCAGTATAGAGATTAAAATTGATTATTGAAAAGCCAGAAATGTAAACACAGATTTTAAGGTCAGCGACACTGGAACTATAGGCACTCATCTCTAAGCAATCTTATCTGAATGAAATGGGAAGAATTTACTCTGCTACAAACCAGGTAATATTTGATATCAAGAAAATACATGAATTGATACCTTTAAAAATGACAGAACCTTAACAAAACAGTAGAAAACTGAATTTAGAAGTTTTAACTAAAAGGTTTATACACCATAATCAAGTGGGATCTATCCCCGGGTTGCAAAATTGGATAAGCATACATAAATCAATTACTTTGGTATACCATATTGTAACAATGAAAGAAATCATATGATTATATCAATAGGCACAGAAAAATCCTTTGACAAAATTCAACACATTTTCATGGTAAAAACTTGATCAATAAGGTATAGATATGGGTGTCTGGGAGGCTCAGTGGGTTAAAGCCTCTGCCTTCACCTCAGGTCATGATCCTAGGATCCTGGGATTGAGCCCTGCATGGAGCTCTCTGCTTGGTGGGGGGCCTGCTTCCCCCCATCTCTGCCTGCTTGTGATCTCTGTCTGTCAAATAAATAAAATAAAATCTTAAAAAAAAATAAGGTATAGATAGAATGTATCACAACATAATAAAGGTCATATGTGACAAACCCACAGCTAATACCATACTCAATGGTGAAAAGCTGAAAACTTTTCTTCTAATATCAGGAATAAAACAATACCGCTTGTGTCACCTCTTTTCGATATAGTACTAAAAGTCCCATATTGATGGAACAGTGTGGCAGGAAAAATAAGTAAAAAAGTATCCAAATCAGAAAGGATGACATATGGAGCGCCTGGGTGGCTCAGTGGGTTAATCCTCTGCCTTAGGCTCAGGTCCTGATCTTAGGGTCCAAGGATCAAGCCGCACATCGGGCTCTCTGCTCGGCAGGGGGCCTGCTTCATCCTCTCTGCCTCCTCTCTGCCTGTGTCTCTGCCTACTTCTGATCTCTGTCTGACAAATAAATAAATAAAATCTTTAAAAAAAAAAAAGGATGACAGAAAATTACTCTTTTTGCAGATAACATGATTGTAAAGATCTCACCAAAACCTGAGCCCAGTAAAGTTTTAGGATACAAAATCAACATATAAAAATCAGTTGCATTTCTACACAGTAACAATGAACTATCCCAAAACAAAATTAAGAAGACATTTCTTTTACAATAGCATTAGGGGAAAAAAAAAAAAAAAAGATAGGGATAAATTTAAACAGGGAGGAGCAGATCCACGTATTAGAAACTATCAAACATTGATGGAATTAAGGAGACACAAATAAAAGGAAAGAAATCCTATATTCAAGGATTGGAAGAATTAACATTATTAAAATGTCCATTGGGGTGCCTGGGTGGCTCAGTTGGTTAAGTGTCTTCCTTCAGGGGCAGCTGGGGGGCTCAGTCATTAAGCATCTGCCTTCAGCTCAGATCATGATCCCAGTGACCATGATCCATGATCCAGACCATGATTCCAGCTCATGATTCCAGTGTCCTGGGACTGAGCACTGCATCAGGCTCCCTGCTCTGTGGGAAGCCTGCTTCTCCTCCCTTCCACTCTCCCTGACTGATCTCTCTTGATATCTCTTTCTCTGTGTGAAATGAATAAATAAAATCTTAAAAAAAAAAAAAAAGGGTGTCTGCTTTCAGCTCAGGTCATGACCTCAGGGTCCTGGGATCAAGCCCTGCATTGGGCTCTGCTCAGTGCAGAGCCTACTTTCCCTTCCCCCTGCCTACCTCTCCCCCAGCTTGTGCTCTCTCTCTCTCTCTGTCAAATAAATAAATAAAATCTTTAAAATAAAATAAAATGTACATACTGTTCAAAATAATCTATAGATATGAAGCAGTCCCCATAAAAAACCCAATGTTACATTTCACAGAAATAGGAAAAAATAATCTAAAATTTGTCTGTCATGACAAAAGACCAAGGAAGAAAAGCCAAAGCAATCTTGTGCCTTAAGAAATAATATGGAGGCAACAAACTACCTGGTTTCAAAATACTACAAAGCTATAGTAATTCAAACAGCATGGTACTGGCATAAAAATGGGAATATAGACCAATAGATTAGAATAGAGAGCCCAGAAATGAATCCACACATTTACAGTCAACTAATCTTCAACACAGTTGCCAGAAATACATGATGAGGAAAGGATAGTGTCTTCAATAAAACACTGAGAAAACTGAATATATTTATATAAGGATATTGTTCATCTTTTAAATAGAGAAAATGCTATTTTTCTGAAACATGAATGAACTTGGAGGACATTATCTTCAGTGAAATAAGCCAGACAAAGAAAGACAGAGACTGCATGATTTTATATGGATTCTAAAAAATTAGAACTCATGTAAGTAGAGAGTAGAATTGTGGTTGCTAGGGGCTGGGAGGTGGAGGAAATAGGAAAATATTAGTTAAAGGATACAATGTCTCAGCTATGCAGCATTAACAAATTCTGGAGTTCATATTACTGTATTGCATACCTGAAATTAACTAAAAGAGTAGATCTCTGGTATTCTTTCAACATATGCACAAAAGGTAACTATATAAGGTGATAGACATGTTAATTAGCTTGATGTGATAATCATTTTACAGAATATATGTATATCAAAACATCATATTGTACATCATGAATGTATGAAACCTTTGCCAATTATAACTAAATAAAACTGGGGAAATTTTTAAAAGGCAAAAAGCAAAGAAAAATGACAGAACTAGGGGAGGAATATTAAGAAATAATTTTGTTTAAGCCTCTGACTGACAGGGACTTTGAACAATTGATTTTTACTCTATTATAGCTCTGAAGTCTTCTGAAGGTAAAAATAATGCATGCAATTATTCCTTTTACACATGTCTTTTTTTATTTAACTGATATCTTGGTTTAATTCTCTGATTCATATCTCTCAACACTAAAACAAAAGACTTTGGAACACTGTTTGACTCCCTCCAGTAATGATGTTCTCCTAAAACTCTTTCCTTTTATGTCCTCTGTACTAGAAACACTTACTCTTTCAAACTAGAAAAAGACTTCCATTATTCTAATTCACAAAATGAACAGGTTAATTTAATAACTGCAACACTCCATATGCCAACAGAATTTTATTGTCTCCTAAAATAAGCTGACTTAATGACATTTTATTTTGCATGAGTCAATGTGTTATTATGTTTTTAAATATTTTTATCAAAGCATTATGTTTAGTTCATCTTTCTTAAAGGCAAAATAGTTATGATTTTATAACCTCTTATTCTATTTTAACATGAGTAAATAAATGTTGTCTCATTAGATTGTTTGCATAGTCTCTGTGAGATACAGTCAGTGTCACAGGCCAGAGTGTGGTACTATAAAGAATGAATAACATAAACAAATAAGGAGTAAAATCCACAAATGGCAAATAACAGATGTTAGAATGTTTGTATCTAAAATTAAAATGTCTCTTCTCATCCCTATAGCAATTACTCCAAGCCCTAAAACATGAGATAGGACTATCCCCATATTAAAAGTTATAATGATATTAGTGGCTATAAATGCATTGAATTATATATTTCATAAAGATTTTTTAAAGAGAGAGAGAGAGCACAGAAGCAAGGGTAGTGGCAGGTAGAGAGAAAAGCATCCTCCCACCGCAAGCAAGAAGTCTGATGTGGGACTTGATCCTAGGACCCTGGGACCATGACCTGAGCTGGAGGCAGACACTTAACTGACTAATCCACCTCGGTGTTCCTGAATTCTATTTTTTAAATAGCATTTCACTATATGGGCTTCCACAGCAGTCAATGGCATGGCAAGATACTCTAAAGTTTTTTTTGTTTGTTTGTTTGTTTGTTTATCCTTCCTAAAATGTCTACTTCAACTGGGTAAAGAAAATCAAGTGAAATTATATCTTTTTAGAATTTTCAAAGATATAAACTTTTTCGAATAAAAATGTTTATTTGATTCTTCTTGTTTCATTTATTCTTCTCCTACCCACTTGAGCCCCCATGTTGCATCACCACTTCCTCATATCAGGGAGATCATATGATAGTGAAACAAGATGGGATTGGGAGGGAGACAAACCATAAGTGACTCTTAATCTCACAAAACAAACTGAGGGTTGCTGGGGGGAGGGGGGTTGGAAGAAGGGGGTGGGATTATGGACATTGGGGAGGGTATGTGTTTTGGTGAGTGCTGTGAAGTGTGTAAACCTGGTGATTCACAGACCTGTACCCCTGGGGATAAAAATATATGTTTATAAAAAATAAAAAAAATAAAATAAAATGTTTATTTGAAAAAAAAATTTTGAATAAAAATGTTTATTACCTTTTACTTTGAAAAAAATTAAGATTTTATGGGGAAATACAAAATTTATTGAGAAGGATTTAAAAAAAATCAGACCTTGAACTGAAACCTCCAAGAATCCTTAAAAGTAAAATTCAAACAAATATGAGCTCAAAGATAGGAAAATTTTTCTGTAAACTGAATGTTAGCATGGGAACATGATTGAAATATGATTTTTTAAATTTGTAAATTCACTCTTCAGATTGGATTGAAAGGGGGCATATGTTACCACACATTTCTTTCCCTGACTTTAACTTGGATAGAATGTTAATTATAGGAGGATGACTTTTATAGATTTTTTTTTTTTCTCATACACTTTAGTGAGGGAAGCATTGTAACCACCCTTATAACACATTCTAGTGGCTAAGGACACTTAGTCAGGAAGTACTTACTTTTTCCTGCAATTAATCTTATTCCTTCTTGTCCTCTATTCAATGAATAGAGAGAAAAACTATTCACTGTGACTGTACAAGACGTTTTTCATATGACCTAAAACTAAGCTTTTTCTTTCCAAGCTTTTTCTTTCTTATTATTGAATAAACTCACTACTGTTTACTTATTCTCTATTATACATTTCAAATAAAGTTTAATTATTTTTCTATTCATGTAGGCCTGCTCCAATTTCTTTAGGTCGCATATCAACTTTCATCATATTTTTAGTTACAGGGCATAACACTTGAACTTTCTTTGCCAAAGGATACATTTCTCTACCTTAGAGGTTGAGCTATATTTGAAATGGCAAGAGTAGCTGAGTAACTGAAAGGAGACAACTCTGTAATTTACTATAATCTGTTCATGTTAATTAAATTTGGAATATCAGAGGAGAATAATATTCCTTTAAACTACTTTGAGATGACAGAAAGCAGAACGGTATATAGTATCTTTGTGACCCTCTTTCAATAGAACCATTTCAGTAGCACACTAAACTGTCCTCATATAGTGCTTCAATCCAAAGGACAATCTTTGAGTGTTTGCAATGGAAAATTGCTTTTATATCTTTTATCACAGAAATTATTCATGCATCAATGCATAAAAAAGACATACATAGATTATTCAGTGAATATTTTGTTCACATCTAAGGGATTAAATTAACTTTGGGTCTCTGGTTTAGTACATAATAGCATAATAAAGGAAATAAAGTTTATAAAAACTGCTAACATGGATGCATCATACAGGCACTATATAATTGTCATTGTCATTCTTAAGTGAGAAAATGGCATTCATAGTACTCTAAAGAAAGATTTTTAAAAGTTTGAGTTACTAAATATAATTAAGTTCTTACCTCCCACAGGTAAAATAGGAATGCATGATATAGAAGAGCATTATAGGAGAGGTTTATAGCATAGACACAGAAAGGCTAGACTCTTCTGATGTTCCAGGATCCTGGTATCATGACCTGAGCTGAAGGCAGGTGCTTAATGACTGAACTACCCAGGTGCCTCACAACTATGAAAGTTCTAAGAGCATTTTTTCACAGAAACAGAACAAGCAGTTCTAAAATTTGTATGGAGATACACAAGACTCAAGGAGACAAAGCAATCTTGAAAAAAACAAACAAAGCTGGAGGCAACACACTTCCTGATTTCAATCTATATTACAGAGTTATAGTAGTAAAAACAGTATGGTATTGACACAAAAACATAGGTCAATGGAACAGAATAGAGAACCAGAAATAAACCCATATGTACATGGTCAATTAATTTACAACAAAGGAGCCAACGATATACAATGGAAAAAGGACAGTCTCATCAATAAATGGTTCTGGGAAATCAGGATGACCACATGCAAAAGGGTGAAACTGGACCATTATCCTATACCATACACAAAAATTAACTTAGAGTTGATTAAGTGCTTAACCATAAGATATGAAACCACAAAACTCCTAGAAGAAAACAAGCAGTAAGGTCTTTGACATAAGTTTTGGCAATGACTTTTTTTTTTTTTTTTTGGAATCTGGCACCAACAGCAAAGAAAACAAAAGCCAAAATAAACAAATGGGATGACATCAAACTAAAAAGCATCCACATGGCAAAGGAAACCTTCAGCAATGGGAAAGTCAACCTATAGAATGGGAGTAAAATTATAATAAATACAATATAATAAAAATAATAAAACTTATTTATTAAAATATAATAAATGCAGAAATATATCTGATAAGGAATTAATATTTTATATCTATGAAGAACTCATAATTCAGAAGCAAAAAATCAAACAATCCAATTAAAAAGCATTCTCCCTGTTTAGCAGGGAGAATGCTTCCTCCTCTCTCTCTCTCTGCCTGCCTCTCTGCTGACTTGTGATTCTGCCTGTCAAATAAATAAAATCTTAAAAAAACAAAGGAGTCAGGGGATCTGAATAAATATTTATGCAAAGAATATACAGTTGAACAATAGGTATGTGCAAAAATGTTCAACAATACTAATCATTAAGGAAATGCAAGTCAAAATCATAATAAGATTATCACCTCACACCTATTAGAATGGCTATTATCAGTGGGAAGATCTCCTGAGCTTTTTTTGCCGGAGTGGTTACTTTTTGAGGTTACAGGAATTTAAGAACATGATTTCTTTAGGGGAGGAGTCAAGATGGCGAAGAAGTAGCAGGCTGAGACTACTTCAGGTAGCAGGAGATCAGCTAGATAACTTATCTAAAGATTGTAAACACCTACAAATCCAATGGCAGATTGAAGAGAAGAAGAACAGCAATTCTAGAAACAGAAAATCAACCACTTTCTGAAAGGTAAGACTGGCGGAGAAGTGGATCCAAAGTGACGGGAAGATAGACCCCGGGGGGAGGGGCCAGCTCCCAGCAAGCAGCGGAGCAACGGAGCACAAAATCAGGATTTTTAAAAGTCTGTTCTGCTGAGGGACATCGCTCCAGAGGCTAAACCGGGGTGAAGCCCAAGAGGGGTCAGCGAGTCCTCAGGTCCCGCAGGGTCACAGAAAGATTGGGGGTGTCTGAGTGTCACAGAGCTTACAGGTATTAGAAGGGGAAGCAAGCTACAGAGACAGAGCAGAGGAGTGAGCTCCCAGCTCGGGGTTACCTTAAACCAGTCGCAGGTGCAGTGAGCTCAGAGCGCGGCCAGAAGCCAGGGAGATGGGAGTAATTGGGCGCCGTTCTCTGAGGGCACACTAAGGAGTGGGGCCCCATACACTCGGCTCCTCTGGGCCAGAGACCAGGAGGCCTCCATTTTCAATCCCGTCCTCTGGAACGCTACAAAAAGCGCTCAGGGAATAAAAGCTCCAGAAAGCAACCCGGAGCAGATTACTCAGCCCGGCCCCTGGTAAGGGTGGTGCAATTCCTCCTGGGGCAAAGACGCTTAAGAATCACTACAACAGGCCCCTCCCCCAGAAGATCGACATGAAATCCAGCCAGGAACAAGTTTATCTACCAAGGAGTGCAGTTTCAATACCAAAGAGAGTGGCGGAATTCTAGAGGAGGAGAAAGCAAATCACAGAACTCATGGCTTTCTCCCCATGACTCTTTAGTCTTGCATTTAATTTAATTTTTTTCTTTTTCAATTGTTTTTTCTCTTCTTCTGCTAATTTTTTTTTAACTTTTATGCTTTCCTTTTTTAATGTTTTTTAACTAGTTTATCTAATATATATATATATTTTTCTATTTTATACTTTTTCTTTATTCATTTTCTTTTTTTAATTATTTATTTTCATTGTTTTTTTTTTTTTCTTTCTGAACCTCTTTTTATCCCCTTTCTCCAACCTCACGATTTGGGATCTCTTCTGATTTGGTTAAAGCATATTTTCCTGGGGTTGTTGCCACTTTTAGTATTTTACTTGCGCCTTCATATACTCTTATCTGGGCAAAATGACAAGGCGGAAAAATTCACCACAAAAAAAAGAAGAGGAGGCAGTACCGAAGGCTAGGGACCTAATCAATACAGACATCGGTAATATATCAGATCTAGAGTTCAGAATGAAGATTCTCAAGGTTCTAGCTGGGCTTGAAAAAGGCATGGAAGATATTAGAGAAATGCTCTCAGGAGATATAAAAGCCCTTTCTGGAGAAATAAAAGAACTAAAATCTGATCAAGTTGAAATCAAAAAAGCTATTAATGAGGTACAATAAAAATGGAGGCTCTCACTGCTAGGATAAATGAGGAAGAAGAAAGAATTAGTGATATAGAAGACCAAATTACAGAGAATAAAGAAGCTGAGCAAATAGGAACAAACAGCTACTGGACCACGAGGGGAGAATTCGAGAGATAAGTGACACCATAAGACGAAACAACATTAGAATAATTGGGATTCCAGAAGAAGAAGAAAGAGAGAGGGGAGCAGAAGGTATACTGGAGAGAATTATTGGAGAGAATTTCCCCAAAATGGCAAAGGGAACTAGCATCAAAATCCAGGAGGTGCAGAGAATGCCCCTCAAAATCAGTAAGAATAGGTCCACACCCCGTCACCTAATAGTAAAATTTACAAGTCTTAGTGACAAAGAGAAAATCCTGAAAGCAGCCCGGGAAAAGAAGTCTGTAACATACAATGGTAAAAATATTAGATTGGCTGCAGACTTATCCACAGAGACCTGGCAGGCCAGAAAGAGCTGGCATGATATATTCAGAGCACTAAACGAGAAAAACATGCAGCCAAGAATACTATATCCAGCTAGGCTATCATTGAAAATAGAAAAAGAGATTAAAAGCTTCCAGGACAAACAAAACTGAAAGAATTTGCAAACACCAAACCAGCTCTACAGGAAATATTGAAAGGGGTCCTCTAAGCAAAGAGAGAGCCTACAAGTGGTAGATCAGAAAGGAACAGAGACCATATACAGTAACAGTCACCTTACAGGCAATACAATGGCACTAAATTCATAACTCTCAATAGTTAACACTGAATGTAAATGGGCTAAATGCTCCAATCAAAAGACACAGGGTATCAGAATGGATAAATAAGATACAAACAAACAAACAAAAAAACCCATCTATATGTTGCCTATAAGAAACTCATTTTAAGCCCGAAGACACCTCCAGATTTAAAGTGAGAGGGTGGGGGCGCCTGGGTGGCTCAGTGGGTTAAAGTGAGAGGGTGGAAAAGAATTTACCATGCTAACAGACATCAGAAGAAAGCAGGAGTAGCAATCCTTATATCAAATCAATTAGATTTTAAGCCAAAGACTATAATAAGAGATGAGGAAGGATACTATATTATACTCAAAGGGTCTCTCCAACAAGAAGATCTAACAATTTTAAATATCTATGCCCCCAACGTGGGAGCAGCCAACTATATAAACCAAATAATAACAAAATCAAAGAAACACATCCACAATAATACAGTAATAGTAGGGGACTTTAACACTCCCCTCACTGAAATGGACAGATCATCCAAGCAAAAGATCAACAAGGAAATAAAGGCCTTAAATGACACACTGGACCAGATGGACATCATAGATATATTCAGAACATTTCATCCCAAAGCAACAGAATACACATTCTTCTCTAGTGCACATGGAACATTCTCCAGAATAGATCACATCGTCAGTCCTAAATCAGGCCTCAACCAGTATCAAAAGATTGGGATCATTCCCTACATATTTTCAGACCACAATGCCCTGAAGCTAGAACTCAACCACAAGAGGAAGTTTGGAAAGAACCCAAATACATGGAGACTAAACAGCATCCTTCTAAAGAATGAATGGGTCAACCAGGAAATTAAAGAAGAATTGAAAAAATTTATGGAAACAAATGATAATAAAAACACAATGGTTCAAAATCTGTGGGACACAACAAAGGGAGTCCTAAGAGGAAAATATACAAGCCCTTCTCAAGAAACAAGAAAGGTCTCGGGTACACAACCTAACCCTACATTTAAAGTAGCTGGAGAAAAAAAGAAGAAAGAAACCCTAAACCCAGCAGGAGAAGAGAAATCATAAAGATCAGAGAGGAAATCAGTGAAATAGAAACCAAAAAAACAATAGAACAAATCAATGAAACTAGGAGCTGGTTCTTTGAAATAATTAATAAGACTGATAAACCCCTGGCCAGACTTATCAAAAAGAAAAGAGAAAGGACCCAAATAAAGAAAATTATGAATTAAAGAGGAGATATCACAACTAACACCAAAGAGATACAAACAATTATAAGAACATACTAAGAGCAACTCCACGCCAACAAATTTGACAGTCTGGAAGAAATGGATGCATTCCTAGAGACATATAAACTACCACAACTGAACAAGGAAGAAATAGAAGGCCTTAACAGGCCCATGACCAGTAAGGAGATTTAAACAGTCATCAAAAATCTCCAAACAAAAGCCCAGAGCCAGACGGTTTCCTGGGGGAATTCTACCAAACATTTAAAGAAGAACTAATTCCTATTCTCCTGAAACTGTTCCAAAAAATAGAAATGGAAGGAAAACTTCCAAACTCATTTTATGAGGCCAGCATCACCTTGAACCCAAAACCAGACAAGAATCCCATCAAAAAAGAGAGCTACAGACCAATATCCTTGATGAACACAGTTGTGAAAATTCTCACCAAAATACTAGGCAATAGGATTCAACAGTACATTAAAAGGATTATTCACCATAACCAAGTGGGATTTATTCCAGGGCTGCAAGGTTGGTTCAACATCCACAAATCAATCAGTGTAATACAACACATCAATAAAAGAAAGAACAAGAACCATATGATACTTTCAATAGATGCTGTGAAAGCATTTGACAAAGTACAGCATCCCTTCCTGATCAAAACTCTTCAAAGTGTAGGGATAGAGGGCACATACCTCAATATTATCAAAGCCATCTATGAAAAACCCAGCACAAATATCCTTCTCAATGGAAAAAAACTGATAGCTTTTCTGCTAAGGTCAGGAACACGGCAGGGATGTCCATTATCACCACTGCTATTCAACATAGTACTAGAAGTCTTCGCCTCAGCAATCAGAGAACAAAAGGAAATTAAAGGCGTCCAAATTGGCAAAGAAGAATTCAAACTATCACTCTTCGCAGATTATATGATACTATATATGGAAAACCCAAAGACTCCACTCCAAAACTTCTAGAACTTGTACAGGAATTCAGTAAAGTGTCAGGATATAAAATCAATGCACAGAAATCAGTTGCATTTCTCTACACCAACAACAAGACAGAAGAAAGAGAAATTAAGGAGTCAATCCCATTTACAATTGCACCCAAAACCATAAGATATCTAGGAATAAACCTAACCAAAGAGGCACAGGATCTATACTCAGAAAACTATAAAGTACTCATGAAAGAAATTGAGGAAGACACAAAGAAATGGAAAAATGTTCCATGCTTCTAGATTGGAAGAATAAATATTGTGAAAATGTCTATGCTACCTAAAGCAATCTACACATTTAATGCAATTCCTATCAAAGTCCCATCCATCTTTTTCAAAGAAATGGAACAAATAATCCTAAAATTTATATGGAACCAGAAAAGACCTCAAATAGCTAAAGGAATATTGAAAAAGAAAGCCAAAGTTGGTGGCATCACAATTCTGGACTTCAAGCTCTATTACAAAACTGTCATCATCAAGACAGCATGGTACTGGCACAAAAACAGACACATAGATCAATGGAACAGAATAGAAAGCCCAGAAATAGACCCTCAACTCTATGGTCAACTAATCTTAGACAAAGCAGGATAGAATGTCCAATGGAAAAAGACAGTCTCTTCAATAAATGGTGTTGGGAAAATTGGACAGCCACATGCAGAAAAATGAAATTGGACCATTTCCTTACACCACACACAAAAATAGACTCAAAATGGATGAAGGACCTCAATGTGAGAAAGGAATCCATCAAAATCCTTGAGGAGAACACAGGCAGCAACCTCTTCGACCTCAGCCACAGCAACCTATTCCTAGGAACATCGCCAAAGGCAGGGGAAGCAAGGACAAAAATGAACTATTGGAATTTCATCAAGATCAAAAGCTTTTGCACAACAAAGGAAACAGTTAACAAAATCAAAAGACAACTGACAGAATGGGAGAAGATATTTGCAAATGACATATCAGATAAAGGACTAGTGTCCAAAATCTATAAAGAACTTAGCAAACTGAACACCCGAAGAACAAATAATCCAATCAGGAAATGGGCAGAGGACATGAACAGACATTTCTGCAAAGAAGACATCCAGATGGCCAACAGACACATGAAAAAGTGCTCCATATCACTCGGCATCAGGGAAATACAAATCAAAACCACAATGCGATATCACCTCACACCAGTCAGAATGGCTAAAATCAACAAGTCAGGAAATGACAGATGCTGGCGAGGATGCGGATAAAGGGGAACCCTGCTACACTGTTAGTGGGAATGCAAGCTGGTTCAACCACTCTGGAAAACAGCATGGAGGTTCCTCAAAATGTTGAAAATAGAACTTCCCTATGACCCAGCAATTGCACTACTGGGTATTTACCCTAAAGATACAAACGTAGTGATCCGAAGGGGCACGTGCACCCGAATGTTTATAGCAGCAATGTCCACAATAGCCAAACTATGGAAAGAACCTAGATTTCCATCAACAGATGAATTGATAAAGAAGATGTGGTATTTTTATACAATTGATATTATTCAGCCATCAAAAGAAAGAAAATCTTGCCATTTGCGATGACGTGGATGGAACTAGAGGGTATCATGCTTAGCGAAATAAGTCAAGCAGAGAAAGACAACTATCATATGATCTCCTGATATGAGAAAGTGGAGATACAACATGGGGGGTTAAGGGGGTAGGAGAAGAATAAATGAATCAAGATGGGATTGGGAGGGCAACAAACCATAAGTGACTCTTAATCTCACAAAACAAACTGGGGGTTGAGAGAAGGACGGTGAGGTTATGGACATTGGGGAGGGTATGTGTTATGGTGAGTGCTGTGAAGTGTGTACACCTGGTGATTCACATACCTGTACCCCAGGGGTTAAAAATATATGTTTATAAAAAATTAAAAATTAAAAAAAAAGAATGGCTATTATCAAAAAGATAAGTGTTGGCAAGGATACAAAGAAAAGGGAACCCTTAAGCACTGTTGGTAGGGATATAAACTGGCACAACCACTATGCAAAATGTGTGGAGATTCCTCAAAAATTAAAAACTGAACTACTGTATGATCCAGCAATTCCACTCCTTGGTATTTACCTGAATGAAATGAAAACATTACTTCAAAGAGATATATGCACCTTTATGTTTATTGCCGTATTATTTACAAAAGCTGAGACATGGAAACAACCTAAGTATCCATGGACCAATAAGTGAATAAAGAAAATGTAGTATATATATAGATACATATATATGTATACACACACACACACACACATACAATGAATATTATTTAGCCATAACAACAACAACAACAACAAGGAAATCTTGACATTTGTGACAACTTGAGTCAAACTTCAGGGCATTATGATATGTGAAATTAGTCACAGAAAGACAAATACCACATCATCTCATTTATATATGTCACCTTAAAAAAAAAAAGAAAGAAAAATTATAGACACAGAAAACAGGTTGGTGGTTTCCAGAGGTGGGCAGCAGAGGGTGGGTGGGGTAGGTGAAGTTAGACAAAATGTAGAAACTTACTCATTACAAAATTAATGTCATGGGGATGTAACATGCATCATGACAACTGTATTTGTGTATTCAAAATTATGTATTTGAAAGCTACCAGAAAGTAAATCTTAAAAGTTATAATCATAAGGAAAAAATATAACTATATGTGCAGATGGATGTTAACTAAACTTATTGTGGTGATCATTTTGCAATATTTACATATATCAGGTCATTATGTTGTAAACCTGAAACTAATATGTTACATGTCAATTATATCTCAATAAAAAAACCAGATAATTGAATTTCAGAGATTAATTGACTCTCATATTTTGAAAGATAAGTTATGGTAAAGACTGAAGCCTCCCACATTCTGATTTCTTGCTCTTTTCTCTGTTGTAATATTCACATTTACTATTAAATTGTGCATGCAATTGTCACTGTGTGCCCTTCTTTTCAAAAAGATTTGGGGGTTGTATTAGTCTTCTATAACCATGTAACAAATTACAAAACTTTGGTATCTTAAAAGAAAAAATATTTATTATAATTTTTATAGATTAGAAGCCAGGCACAGCTAGGGTGAATTCTGTGATTATGGCAATTAATCAGTGTGTCAACTGGATTCCATTCTCATCTGAAGAATCCACTTTCAAGTTTACTTAGTTTCGTGGGCCGAATTCATTACCTTGTGATTGTAGGGCTGAGGGTACCAACTTTCTGCTGACTCTCAGCTGGAGGCAACTGTCAGTTCCTAGAGACAACTGTCACTTTCTCTCTGAGCCTCCCAATGTGGTCACTTACTTCTTCAAAGACAGAGGAAGTTATCTTGAGTGAGTCTGTCAGAAGGACAGAAACTTATGTAATATAATTGTGGGGTGACATAGCTCATTACCTTTGCCATAGTCTATTGGTGACAAGCACATCACAGGCTGTTAACCCTCAAATGGAGGAAATTATGCAGACATGAGTCCTATGTAGTAGTTAAGAGTAGTAGCATAGGGTTTATCTACCGTAGATATACTCCTTCTGGTGAGACAAATAAATTATGATTATTAATACATTATATTAACATTACTAGAAATTATTTTGTATACCAATAGGCCAAAGGAGCTATTAAATTTAATTAAATCTAGTCTCCAATATCATCATAACACATGGATTAAGAAATACTTTTTTTAAAAAATAATATTCATTCAAGCCATGAAATGCTAGGTATATGAGATTCTATGATCATTTACTATAATGTTAATAGCATCCTTTCTTTCTGGGCAGTCTGAAAGGATGGAAAATTTTTGAATCTCCTGTGTTAAAGAAGTCAATAACCTCAACAATTCAGTGGGATGTTTGGCTTAAATTAAGTGTCTTATAGATTACTATAGTTTTTATATAATTCCCATTTTGACTACAAAACAATAAAAATTGCATATTGACCCATATCCAGGTATATTTTAAAGTTCCCTAAGTAAAAAAAAAAAAAGCTCCAATCATCTTTATTTTCCTTGATGGTTTGTTTGCTTCATTTCATAAGAGTGCTAATGACTTAATATTTTTCTTCTCTTCTTGCCTATAAATTTTAGTACCATTTTTTTTTTTATATTTACAATATAACAATGACTTTTGGTTTTCAAATTATTTTTTGACAGGGGGGATGGGACCATTCTGTTTTAGGATGTATTTCTAAAGCATATTTAATTTTATATGAAGCCATTTTAGAAAACATAGGAAAAAGAAGTATATTGAAGGTGTTCAAATACTCCCTATAATACCCCTATAATTGGAAAAAAGAAATGTTTAAAAAATTGCAGGAAAAACATTCCTTGTGAAATTTTATTGCCATTGCATGAACTAATACATTTTCTATTAGGAAATTGAGAGCATTAAATAGTTTAAAATATAATTTGATTATATTAATTAAGGTTATAGAACAACTTGAATTTAAATTATATTTTATGAATATTTTATTGTATCAATAAATATGCTAAAATATATAATGTGTTTTTATATTCTTTGATATTAAAAAGAATCAGCAGAGGTACATTTATTGATCTAGAATATGCAGTATTCAAAAATGATTCCAACTAACACAAAATCAAAATATGTTCTATTCAATATAAAACATAGGCATGGAAATTAATGTTAAAATGGACTGGGCTGTAACCTCTTCACAAGTGTTTTAATGAAGTAAAAATGAGAATGTTTTAACACATTTTTATAAAAATTTACACTCCCTAATTCAAAATGTGGTAGAATGTATTTGGCAACCAGTCTCAAATATGCATTAATATGACTCGGGGGAATTTGAGTATAGTAGAGGAAATTAATATATTTAAGCCCGCTCCATTGATTTTAATATATTTTCCAATCAATAAAGATCAATAACTAAAATCCTATAAAAATTGTAAGGTTTTTTTTGTTTGTTTTGTTTTTTTTTTAGAGAGAGGGAGAGAGAGGATTTTAAGTAGGCTCCATGCCCAGTGGAGCCTAACATAGGCTCGATCTCACCACCCTAAGAATATGACCTGAGCTAAAGTCACGAGTTGACTGCTTAACTGACTGGGTACACTCAGGTACCCCAATAAGATATATTTTTTAAATATTTTATTTATTTATTTGGCAGACAGAGATCACAAGTAGGCAGAGAGGCAGACAGAGAGAGAGGGGGAAGCAGGGTCCCCGCTGAGCAGAGAGCCCAATGTGGGGCTCGATCCCAGGACCCTGGGATCATGACCCGAGCCGAAGGCAGAGGCTTTAACCCACTGAGCCACCCAGTGGCCCGATAAGATATTTTTAACAATACATCTTTTCCCTCATTTCCATTCAATTTCATTTCCTTCCAGCAGGAAGACTCAGCAAACATGTTTTCCTTGTGACAAATGGAAATGAAGGTAATGGCTTTGCCAAGGAGTTGACCAGTATATTCTATGCAATTAAAAAAAAAATGCAAAATACAAAATCAGTTACTAGCATATATAAAAAAATCTCATTATGTCTTAGTTCTTTATCCTTTTATATATTATAAATGGGCAATGTTGGTTATGTTGTCTAATTCTTCTATAAAATGCTATTTGTATTAAAAGTACAGATTCACTTACCTATACTAGTTCTTAATACAGTGTTCATAATAAACTAAAAAAAATGGATTAAATGAATGGACAAAAACTCTTGCATGTGAACCATGTACAATGGACATAGTCTAAGCTAAACCAAACAAGAATCTTTCATACCTTATAATTTCTAATGCTATTTTCCCCAGAAAAACATTAAACAAGCTAAAAATTGAGATACCAATATAAGTTTCTTATCCAAAGTTTTAAAATTATAACTTTATAAGGTGAATCTTGAGACATGAGACAAAATGAAAAGACCCCATTAAATGAGTTTAAAACACACCTTGATGTATTTCATTTTGTACCATGTTTCATACTTAGCACACTACATTTTCTGATCCCATATATATTATGTTCATATCAAAATAGTTTTCCTCCTTTCTTTATTTTTGAGAATGTGTATCCTTCTCTACCTGTCTTTCTTGTTGATGTGGGAAACTTCTACTTATCTTTCAAGATTTGGTTAATAATATTGTTTGTATTTTTAATTTGTATTCCATCTATGCCTTCAAAATAATTCTAGTAGACTGTACTGTATTTCTAATTCTTAATTTAATGATTTATATCTAAAATTGATATATAATTTCTTTCAAAGTGAGGACATATTATTTCCTATTTATATTTGTTTAATTGCTATCAAGTGTTCCTAAAACAAGTTGTCTATCAAGAGTATTTGATGAATGAATAAATTAATATATATATAGGAAATATATAGAAACCTCCTACTTATTTCTTTGAAGATTTTATTTGTTTATTTGACAGAGAGATACACAGCAAGAGAGAGAACACAAGCATGGGGAATGGGAGATGGAGAAGCTGGCTCCCCATTGTGGGGTTCAACCCCAGGACTCTGGGATCATGACCTGATCTGAAGGCAGAGGCTTAATGACTGAGCGACCCAGGTGCCCCCCTATTTATTTTTAACTATATCTGTTTGTTTTTAGTTTTGGTTTTGGTTTCAGAACATGGCTGAAACTCATAACTTTTGAGCTAGAGGAAGGACATGTGTGTATGTGTAAAAATAAAGTATATGTAGGGTACCTGGGTGACACAGTTGGTTGGGTATCTGCCCTCCACTCAGGTCATGATCCCAGAGTCCTGGGAGAGAGCCCTGCATTAGAATCTCTGCTAGTGCTCTCTCTGTCTCTCTCTCTAATAAATAAATAAATAATATTAAAGAAAAAAAAAAGAATGTCTGTTAAGAACTCTTTGAAGTTTAATGGAGTTCAAATTTTAAGGAATTGATTGAGTGAAACTTATGGAAATTTGCATTAAAAGCATTAAAAACAGGGTATCAGAAAAAATAGATTCTGTGGTGCAAACATGATTCATATGTTTGGATAACAGCAAGCAGTTTACTGTGGCTAAAATAGAGCAAACTGGAAATAAAATAGAAGATATAGTGGAGTTGTAGGAATAGTTCAAGAGTAGTAGGACTCTGGAAGTACTAGAAGATGCAGTGTAGGATTTAGTACACCATAAATATGCTTCGTCTTTTGCTTTGAGTGAGATAGGAAAATGGAAGCTGAAGATCTAAGAATTGAAGTGATATGATCTCCATTTTTTAAAGACTCCTCTCATTGCTTTGTTGAGTAATGACTGTAAAGGGACAGGGCCAGAAACCTAGAAACCATTTGGAAACAGCCTTCATTCATCCATAGAGTGACAACAGTTGATGGACTGATGTTGTGCCAGTATATTTGGTGACAAGTGATCAGATTCTGGGAATATTTTGAAGATAAAACCAGCAAGAATTATAAATGAGTTGAATTTGAATAATGAAATAGAAAGTCATCAAGAGGAGGGGCTTCTAGGTGGCTCAGTGGGTTAAAGCCTCTGCCTTCGGTTCAGGTCATGATCCCAGAGTCCGGAGATCCAGCCCCACATCTGGCTCTCTGCTCAGCAAGGAGCCTGCTTCCTCCTCTCTCTCTCTCTCTGCCTGCTTCCCTGACTACTTGTGATTTCTGCCTGTCAAGTAAATAAATAAAATCATTAAAAAAACAAAACAAAACAAAAAGAAAGTCATCAAGAGAGACTGTAAATACCATCGCACTATTTCAACAATATTGAAATCCAAGGTTTTGAAGATACATTTAATTAATACCTATATGCCGTACTTCAAGTAAACATCGAAAGTGTAACATAGAGCGACATTAAAGGGAAGGTATAATTTTAATTTCTTGAGGTAACAATAAAATTTATACTAGGGTCCTTTAGTACAAGGTTTATAATATTATTTCCTGTGTACATCTACAGAATTTAAAGGCAAGACTTTGGAGGGAAATTGAAGTCATTTTTGGAATGCTATTTAATGCAATTCATGCCTAGCTCTTCCTTAGTTTTCAAGCTTTAACTTATGGTCATTTAATCAAGATAACCACAGAATAAAGCACCTTGTTATGTGCTCCCAAAGCAATTCACAATTTATCCTGTTGTGCTCCTCAACACATTGCATGGTTATTATTTGCCTGTAATCTTTTTAGACAGGGAACAACAGAAGTAAAGGTATTCTATCCTTTTGACCACTAACTGCTCAATGTCTAACACATTAGTAAGCATACAGAAGATACTCAAAATTACTTGTGAAAGCATTTATGTGATTAATTCCACAGGTATTTGTTGAGTCACTACTATAACCTAGGCATGATGCTTATACGCTGATGATTCAAACTGAAAAAGACTCCATCTTGCTTACCCTTTACACAAGGAGACAGATACTCAACCCATACAAAAGACAAATGACAGTAACACATGTAAGGCACAAAAAACATAAAAGAGGAGATAACCCTACATATGCCAGAATTTCAAGGAAATTGTGATAAAATAGGTAAAATCTATGCTGATTCTAAAATGACTAAATACATCTATCTATCTATCTATCTATCTATCTATATATATATTCTTTCATAGATATGTTGGAACATATCTATGTGTGTATATATGTGTCTGTATGTATACATGTATATATGTACATACAGAATATATACTGAATAGTTATATATATGAATATATATTTGAGCATGTACATGTTGATAATACAAGTCTTTAAAGATCTCCTAGATTAACTCTTATTATTTCAATGATTTTGTTGCTTTTTTTGGTTTTAACTAGTAATATCTTAAACTACAAGTATATTCATATCTGCTTTTTTACAAAATCATTAACTTTCTATCTCCTCCTTTTCCTTATCTTGCATTTCCCCTTCTCCCTTCCTATACCTCCTTTTTTCTTCTTCTTTTCCTCCGATTTCACATTTTCTTTCATCCTTTTATATCTTTCTGTATTTTGAATAGAATTGACTATTTCCCATAGAATCACCTAAACTATTGTCATGTGCAATTACTCATACTTTTCAAATGGTAAAAATGTATTTCAAATATATTAACCTAATAATTTAGTGAATAACAATCCCAAATTAAAAAACACAGCTGAGATTGTTGCTTTATCATAACAAATAATCCTTTAGCCTATTCTTTTCAGTCAACACAATCCTGAATACATAAGAAAAATCAACAATAGATCCACACACAATATTATACAAAAATTAGTTGGAAACAATCAAACAGTAATACTGTGTTTCATATTTATATATCTCAATTCATTGTTTTTTTTTTAATAACATAATAAGAGCTACTACCTAGCTGTGTTGGCTTGAATGATCAATATAAAAGATGTAGAAAGGAGTCCTCTGCCAATTTCCCCCCACAAAGCCTGAATATCAGTTTCTATGTTTTATAAAGTTTTTCTGACTTGCTATTTGCAAAATCATTTGGACATACTTGAATGAAAGCATGGAATATATTATAGAAAGTTGCTGGAAAAAAAATACAAGTTTCAGAGCATTTCTTTGGAACTCAAAAAGTACACCTCTTGGTAATATCTACTTTACATGACTTCATTCTCTTAACTTCTCCACTTAGTGGTCACATTCTTATTAAAATATACAAGAAGGCATTAGAGAATGTTCTCTAGTATAGTCAGAAAATGTGTTGACAAGGTGTTAATTGTCTCACCGTGCATTAAGGATCTACTGAAGTGTTATTCAATGGAATACTCAATGGAAAAAAAAAAACTTTCATTTTTTTTCAATGGGGAAAATTTTTAACATAAATATGGCCAAGTAACTCTTCAAAAATAAGCTTAGTCTAGGTGGAAATGCCCAACACTGCATTTTTGAAGTTGATTTCCTTTGTGGCATGAAGAGGGGTAGTATGCTAGATTAGGTCCATAATGACCACTGTCAATAACTGAATTGTCTAATTAGTTTATCCTACTTACAACTAATGAGTGTGCTTGCCAAAACTTCAAAGATGTTGCCACAAGACATAACACTCCTGTGTCAAAGGCAAAAGACTCTTAACTCAGGCAAGCAGGCAGACAGAACTTCATGTTTTCACTAATTCCCCTGGTGATGCAAAGGTGTGTGAGATGGATGCTGTAAAGTAATTAAGTTTGTATTACAGCTAAAAAACCCTAATTTAAGAAAGCTGCAAATGTCTAAGGGAGCTACTAGCAAATCTGCTCAGTATTTGTCCCATTAATGGAACATTATTATCCTTATTCTGGACAGCTAATAAATCTACATTTGCCCTGGAGAGAGACACAATCTCCATCTTTCAGGGCTGCTTACATACAAAAATCCTTGAAAAAATAATCTGGATAAAAAAAGCTGTCATGGGACACCTGGGTAGCTCACTGGGTTAAGCTTCTGACTTTGGGCCAAGGTCATGATCTCACGGTTCTGGGCTCTTTGCATGGCAGGGAACCTGCTCCCCCCAGCCCCCGCCTGCCTCTCTGCCTGCCAAATAAGTAAATAAATAAATAAATAAAATATTTCTTAAAAAAAAAAAAAACTGCTACAAGACAGGTGGAAATACAAGAGACCCTTAGAGAATTGGCTTCCAATAATAATCACCACTACCATCACGACACACATCTATCCGTCTGGCTTTCGCTCAGTAAGGTATATATCTTATATAATCACACTTCTGCCCATTCATGGATGTGGTACTCTCTTATCCTAAAATGCCCCCTTCCCCAAATCTCATTACTTTATTTGGGAAAAATAAAAAAAAATTAAAGATTTTATTTATTTATGACAGAGAGAGAGAGAGAGAGGGAGAGGGGGAACACAAAAGGGGGAGCAGCAGGCAGAGGAGATGCAGGTTTCTTGCTGAGCAGGGAGCCTGATATGGGCTCTATCCCAGGACAATGAGATCATGACCTGAGCTGAAAGCAGATGCTTCTCGACTGAACCACCCTGGATCCCCAAGCAAAATCAAATTTAATAAGGTCTAAAGTTTGAGATAAAATGTCAGGAAAATTGGATGTCAGAATTTGAGCCTCAAATTTTTAGATCAACACTAATAAGTTTTAAATCAACACTAATAAGATAAATTTTAATAAGAAAACCTAAAGTTCTATAAGAAGCACTTGATAGGAAAGCATGACTTTACATCATAGTATATAGTGAAAGATTAGCAATCTGAACATGTAGTTGGCAGATGAAGCAACTCAATCTCCAGCTGTATTTATTCAAATAAAATGCATAGATTGAGAAAGTTGGTTGTTTCACTGCCCTTTACTTTGCAAAATATTGTTTATTTGGTTTTAACTAAAGACATTTCCAATTTTACATGTTTATGTTTATGCACTCTTAGAGATATTTCCTCCTTCTTTCTGGAGAGAGAAACTTCTTATTACAGTGTCATATAGTTTCAGATAATATGTAAATCAACAATTTATATTATTAGTTTTCTCTTGATAACATCTTATAATTGTGACAGAAAAATATATTAGAAGTCTCATCATTGAAATAAATTATCAATAAGCATCACTTGATGAAATTTAATTAAACCTAAATAAATAATTATTCTAAGGATACTTACTACAGAATTTCTAATCATCAATGATTTTACTTCTATCTAAAACTACCCTTTTAAACAAATGTTATTCTAACAGATCTAAGAGCATATGGATATAACAGATCTAAGAGCAAATGTAATCTTTTATCTTAATATACAATACATATGAACACCACAATGACTACTATAATACATTGACATCAGGCTATCAATGAGCTATTGAAAGTGGAACAAATCAAGCCAGTTGATATGAGATGCTGATCCTACGTTAATGATACCCCCAAACTCCAAAGATAGATACTCATAAGTCTTGTGGTATATTTAGCTCATATCCACTAATTGTGCCAATGAAAAATCATTGTTTTAGAAATTCATATTTCAGTATATTAATAGCATTGTCTAATTTTATAACTTTAAATCTACATCAAAATTTTGAAACTACATAAAAAGCCAGAATTTAGAAAGTAGGGAAAGTGTTCATAGTTAAGCCAAAATACAAATTCTGAGAGAAATGGATGCGAAATATAAATGAAGTGTAGGTACTGTCAAAAGGCAAAAAGTAAGCATATAAAGTTTTGCTATCTACATTTTATTACATAAAATTTGAAAATATCATAGATTAGAACAATTAAATAATATGTACATTTTAATTATAAAATATTTAAGAAAATTATAGAAAAAATATGGAAGTACATATATTCTCACTATGTTTATTATGTATAATATGTGTTGCAACTATTTGTTTATAGGTCTCCATATTCACTGGTATTGATGACACTGTGCCACTGGGCATATTTCAGTTTCTTATATTTATATTCATTCTCTAATATGATACCCTAAGCTCCTTCTCTCTTGCTCTTGTTCTTGCTGTGTGTGTGTGTGTGTGTGTGTGTGTGTGTGTGTGTGTATACACATGTGCCTACATATCTCTATATAGGCCATCTATAGATATTCAATTTTTCTCTTCTAACACATAAATTTTATGTGTTTATTTATATATATATATATATAAATTCAGAGAGATTACATATAGACATATAGACAGATATAGGTAATAGGTAGATGAACTGGCGTGCATATTCATTCTCATACTGTGAGCCTATAAAGATTAAATGAGCTGATGATTTAAAATATAACTTTATGCATTTCAAAAATATTGTCCAAATACCTCTACTGATGAAGTTCATTTATAAGCTGATTTATTTTTGCTGTTGTTTTCTATTACATCATTTGCTTCAAAGGTAATTTTCAAAATATCCAGAAAATAATTATGTGCTCAAAGGGAGACCAAGAAATCTGTTTCTTTCTTTCTTTCTTTTTGTTTTTTAAGATTTTATTTATTTATTTGACAGAGAAAGATACAGCAAGAGAGGGAACACAAGCAGGGGGAGAGGGAACACAAGCAGGTGGAGTGGGAGAGGTTGAAGCAGACTCCCCACTGAGCAGGGAGCCTGATGTGGGGCACAATCCCAGGACCCTGGGATCATGACCTGAGCAGAAGGCAGACGCTTAAGGACTGAGCCACTCAGGTGCCCCACGAAATCTGTTTCAACACTTAAATTGCTTTTAGAGATGTATATGCTCAGTCAGCCACTCATCAATTGCATTCAATATATTCACATTATAGCTTAAGAGTATTTGAGTTCTTTTTGATTTATGTTACAAGAACACCAGAAAGCTAACAGATGGGCACCTGGGTGGCTCAGTCCTTAAGTGTCTGCCTTTGGCTCAGGTCATGATCCCAGAATCCCAGGATTGAGCCCCACATTGAGCCTGTTTCTTCCTCTCCCTCTCCCATCACTTGTGTTCCCTCTCTCACTGTCTTTCTCTCTGTCAAATAAATAAAATTAAAAAAAAAAAAAAAAAGCTAACAGCAGTGTTGTATGGAGAATTGAATTGTGAGTTGTCTCTTTTTTTTAAAACCAGGTTTGGATACAGTGTAGATATTGTTCCCACTTTTCCTCACCGAAGTCATAGAGATAACTTTAGTGATGGCATTAAGAGTATCTATGGAATTCCATCATGAAAAGAGAATATTACATGAGAGAATATATATAACAAATTTATATATACTTATTTGGTAGTATGCATATAACTGTATATGTTATAGATCATAAATAAATAAATATATAAAATCTGTGATATGTTGTTAAGTGTTAGTATCAAAAAAGATAAATATAGAACAACCCAAAAACTAAATAAAGCTTTATGGTTAGGGAAAATATTTATTATATTCATTCAATTTTGCATAACAGTTGATTATGGATCACTACATTTAAATGATATTCCATTACAAAAATTATTTTATCTAGTTTTACGTTGAAAAGTTTTTTAAAACATTAACTTTGATACCCTGATTAATAAAAACAAGGGCAAAAACAAAATCTCCTGACATTAATCAAGGACTAAATTTATGTAGAGGGAGAATCTATTAACATCTCTCTAGTCTGATCGTTAATGATTTACAATTATACCTTCACATATAATCCATTTTACGTACTTAAAACACTTAGCAGGGGAAATATCTGTATACGCTACAATGATATGTATAAATCAAGAAACTGTTCTTAGGAATTTAGTTCCTATATAGGAAATTATTTGACAAGGGGGTTAGAAAAAGTAGTTTCCTTAGGGTGGCTTAGTGGGTTAAGCATCTGCCCTTGACTTAGGTCGTGATTCCAGAGTCCTGGGATAGAGCTTTGTGTAGGGTTCCCTGCTCAGCAGAGAGTCTGCCTCTGCCCCTCCCACCCACCTGTGCTCTCTCTGTCAAATCAGTAAACAAAATCTTAAAAGAAAAAAAAAAAAGAAGTAGTTTTCCTTGGAATTTTTTTCTGGAATGTGTGCATTAGGTGCCTTTTTTTTTATATCTGTTTCTTTTAACAGTTCAAAAAAATAGAAGTGATAAGTGAATCGAGAGAGCAATTAAATGGATAGAAGTAACACAAAACAGCAGTTAGGCACATCACAGATGTGGTAAAAGTAGAAAGCAATTATGGACAAATTTCACAGTTTATAAAAAGAGGACTGTTCATATTATTTTTTAGTGTCTTCTATGTGATGGACACTTTGCACAAACAATTTATACATATATGTGTATGCATATATGTGTATAATACACGTGTATACATACAAATATTCAAATATTTCGATGGAAATGTGGAGGCTTTGAGTAACTTCATGACTTTGCCAAAATACACACAGCTGTCAAACAAATACATTTGGCAGCAAATTTCAAATCCCACTTATAACCTCACGCTGTCTCGCAAGGTTCTTGTCACTTAAAATAATTCCTTAACTTTCAAAACATCTTTGCAGAATTAACTCTTATATATTACTATTTTATTCAAAAATGATATACATTGATATACATATATAGAACTGATATAAAAAAACAACAACTGTGAACTGGGAACTTCAGAGTCAATAATTTCTCCACTACTACAAAGCAGAATACAACCACCTCCACTGTATTCTATTGCAGAATAGAACAACCTCCCCTGTGATTTAAGCAATCCCTGTATGCACTTATAAATCAATCTCTTGCAACTTTTTAAACAATTAATATATAGATTATAGTGAGATTAACTGATAGATGTTTCTTTTCCCTTAACAGTTTACACTCATAATGTTAGGGTCCATGATTATATGTCTATGGATGTCCAAAATCTATCAAACAACTTGGAAGTTACTCAATAAGTACTGTTTTAAAGAAATTATACAATTCAGCAGTTGTCAGGCTTGGCTAAAAGTAGAACAAGTCTGATCATCAGCTGGACTGGTGTGATGTGGACTGCAATTAATAATAATTTTCACATTAATGAATATATGAGTCATTTTCATTTAGCTAGAAATTTTTTTTTTGCCTTTTTTTTTTTTTTAACTTTTTATTTTTTATAAACATATATTTTTATCCCCAGGGGTACAGGTCTGTGAATCACCAGGTTTACACACTTCACAGCACTCACCAAAGCACATACCCTCCCCAATGTCCATAATCCCACCCCCTTCTCCCAAACCCCCTCCCCCCAGCAACCCTCAGTTTGTTTTGTGAGATTAAGAGTCACTTATGGTTTGTCTCCCTCCCAATCCCATCTTGTTTCATTTATTCTTCTCCTACCCACTTAAGCCTCCATGTTGCATCACCACTTCCTCATATCAGGGAGATCATATGATACTTGTCTTTCTCTGCTTGACTTATTTCGCTAAGCATGATACGCTCTAGTTCCATCCATGTTGTCGCAAATGGCAAGATTTCATTTCTTTTGATGGCTGCATAGTATTCCATTGTGTATATATACCACATCTTCTTGATCCATTCATCTGTGGATGGACATCTAGGTTCTTTCCATAGTTTGGCTATTGTGGACATTGCTGCTATAAACATTCGGGTGCATGTGCCCCTTTGGATCACTACATTTGTATCTTTAGGGTAAATACCCAATAGTGCAATTGCTGGGTCATAGGGCAGTTCTATTTTCAACATTCTGAGGAACCTCCATGCTGTTTTCCAGAGTGGCTGCACCAGCTTGCATTCCCACCAACAGTGTAGGAGGGTTCCCCTTTCTCCACATCCTCGCCAGCATCTGTCATTTCCTGACTTGTTGATTTTAGCCATTCTGACTGGTGTGAGGTGATATCTCATTGTGGTTTTGATTTGTATTTCCCTGATGCCGAGTGATATGGAGCACTTTTTCATGTGTCTGTTGGCCATCTGGATGTCTTCTTTGCAGAAATGTCTGTTCATGTCCTCTGCCCATTTCTTGATTGGATTATTTGTTCTTTGGGTGTTGAGTTTGCTAAGTTCTTTATAGATTCTGGACACTAGTCCTTTATCTGATATGTCGTTTGCAAATAACTTCTCCCATTCTGTCAGTTGTCTTTTGATTTTGTTAACTGTTTCCTTTGCTGTGCAAAAGCTTTTGATCTTGATGAAATCCCAATAGTTCATTTTTTCCCTTGCTTCCCTTGCCTTTTGCGTTGTTCCTAGGAAGATGTTGCTGCGGCAGAGGTCGAAGAGGTTGCTGCCTGTGTTCTCCTCAAGGATTTTGATGGTTTCCTTTCGCACATTGAGGTCCTTCATCCATTTTGAGTCTATTTTTGTGTGTGGTGTAAGGAAATGGTCCAATTTCATTTTTCTGCATGTGGCTGTCCAATTTTCCCAGCACCATTTATTGAAGAGGCTGTCTTTTTTCCATTGGACATTCTTTCCTGCTTTGTCGAAGATGAGCTGACCATAGAGTTGAGGGTCTATTTCTGGGCTCTCTATTCTGTTCCACTGATCTATGTGTCTGTTTTTGTGCCAGTACCATGCTGTCTTGATGATGACAGCTTTGTAATAGAGCTTGAAGTCCGGAATTGTGATGCCACCAACGTTGGCTTTCTTTTTCAATATCCCTTTGGCTATTCGAGGTCTTTTCTGGTTCCATATAAATTTTAGCATTATTTGTTCCATTTCTTTGAAAAAGATGGATGGTACTTTGATAGGAATTGCATTAAATGTGTAGATTGCTTTAGGTAGCATAGACATTTTCACAATATTTATTCTTCCAATCCAGGAGCATGGAACATTTTTCCATTTCTTTGTGTCTTCCTCAATTTCTTTCATGAGTACTTCATAGTTTTCTGAGTATAGATTCTGTGTCTCTTTGGTTAGGTTTATTCCTAGGTATCTTATGGATTTGGATGCAATTGTAAATGGGATTGACTCCTTAATATCTCTTTCTTCTGTCTTGCTGTTGGTGTAGAGAAATGCAACTGATTTCTGTGCATTGATTTTATATCCTGACACTTTACTGAATTCCTGTATAAGTTCTAGCAGTTTTGGAGTGGAGTCTTTTGGGTTTTCCACATATACTATCATATCATCTGCGAAGAGTGATAGTTTGACTTCTTCTTTGCCGATTTGGATGCCTTTAATTTCCTTTTGTTGTCTGATTGCTGAGGCTAGGACCTCTAGTACTATGTGGAATAGCAATGGTGATAATGGACATCCCTGCCGTGTTCCTGACCTTAGTGGAAAAGCTTTCAGTTTTTCTCCATTGAGAATGATATTTGCGGTGGGTTTTTCATAGATGGTTTTGATGATATTGAGGTATGTGCCCTCTATCCCTACACTTTGAAGAGTTTTGATCAGGAAGGGATGCTGTACTTTGTCAAATGCTTTTTCAGCATCTATTGAAAGTATCATATGGTTCTTGTTCTTTCTTTTATTGATGTGTTGTATCACATTGACTGATTTGCGGATGTTGAACCAACCTTGCAGCCCTGGAATAAATCCCACTTGGTCGTGGTGAATAATCTTTTTAATGTACTGTTGAATCCTATTGGCTAGTATTTTGTTGAGTATTTTCGCATCTGTGTTCATCAAGGATATCGGTCTATAGCTCTCTTTTTTGGTGGGATCCTTGTCTGGTTTTGGGATCAAGGTGATGCTGGCCTCATAAAATGAGTTTGGAAGTTTTCCTTCCATTTCTATTTTTTGGAACAGTTTCAGGAGAATAGGAATTAGTTCTTCTTTAAATGTTTGGTAGAATTCCCCCGGGAAGCCATCTGGCTCTGGGCTTTTGTTTGTTTGGAGATTTTTAATGACTGTTTCAATCTCCTTACTGGTTATGGGTCTATTCAGGCATTCTATTTCTTCCTGGTTCAGTTGTGGTAGTTTATATGTTTCTAGGAATGCATCCATTTCTTCCAGATTGTCAAATTTATTGGCGTAGAGTTGCTCATAGTATGTTCTTATAATAGTTTGTATTTCTTTGGTGTTAGTTGTGATCTCTCCTCTTTCATTCATGATTTTATTTATTTGGGTCCTTTCTCTTTTCTTTTTGATAAGTCGGGCCAGGGGTTTATCAATTTTATTAATTCTTTCAAAGAACCAGCTCCTACTTTCGTTGATTTTTTCTATTGTTTTTTTGGTTTCTATTTCATTGATTTCTGCTCTGATCTTTATGATTTCTCTTCTCCTGCTGGGCTTAGGGTTTCTTTCTTGTTCTTTCTCCAGCTCCTTTAGGTGTAGGGTTAGGTTGTGTACCTGAGACCTTTCTTGTTTCTTGAGAAAGGCTTGTACCGCTATATATTTTCCTCTCAGGACTGCCTTTATTGTGTCCCACAGATTTTGAACCGTTGTATTTTCATTATCATTTGTTTCCATGATTTTTTTCAATTCTTCTTTAATTTCCCGGTTGACCCATTCATTCTTTAGAAGGATACTGTTTAGTCTCCATGTATTTGGGTTCTTTCCAAACTTCCTTTTGTGGTTGAGTTCTAGCATTAGAGCATTGTGGTCTGAAAATATGCAGGGAATGATCCCAATCTTTTGATACCGGTTGAGTCCTGATTTAGGACCGAGGATGTGATCTATTCTGGAGAATGTTCCATGTGCACTAGAGAAGAATGTGTATTCTGTTGCTTTGGGATGAAATGTTCTGAATATATCTGTGATGTCCATCTGGTCCAGTGTGTCATATAAGGCCTTTATTTCCTTGCTGATCTTTTGCTTGGATGACCTGTCCATTTCAGTGAGGGGAGTGTTAAAGTCCCCTACTATTATTGTATTGTTGTTGATGTGTTTCTTTGATTTTGTTATTAATTGGTTTATATAGTTGGCTGCTCCCACGTTGGGGGCATAGATATTTAAAATTGTTAAATCTTCTTGTTGGACAGACCCTTTGAGTAAGATATAGTGTCCTTCCTCATCTCTTATTATAGTCTTTGGCTTAAAATCTAATTGATCTGATATAAGGATTGCCACTCCTGCTTTCTTCTGATGTCCATTAGCATGGTAAATTCTTTTCCACCCCCTCACTTTAAATCTGGAGGTGTCTTCGGGCTTAAAATGAGTTTCTTGGAGGCAACATATAGATGGGTTTTGTTTTTTTTTTCCTTTCTGATACCCTGTGTCTTTTGACAGGGGCATTTAGCCCATTCACATTCAGGGTAACTATTGAGAGATATGAATTTAGTGCCATTGTATTGCCTGTAAGGTGACTGTTATTGTATATGGTCTCTGTTCCTTTCTGATCTACCACTTGTAGGCTCTCTCTTTGCTTAGAGGACCCCTTTCAATATTTCCTGTAGAGCTGGTTTGGTATTTGCAAATTCTTTCAGTTGTTGTTTGTCCTGGAAGCTTTTAATCTCTCCTTCTATTTTCAATGATAGCCTAGCTGGATATAGTATTCTTGGCTGCATGTTTTTCTCCTTTAGTGCTCTGAAAATATCATGCCAGCTCTTTCTGGCCTGCCAGGTCTCTGTGGATAAGTCAGCTGCCAATCTAATATTTTTACCATTGTATGTTACAGACTTCTTTTCCCGGGCTGCTTTCAGGATTTTCTCTTTGTCACTGAGACTTGTAAATTTTACTATTAGGTGACGGGGTGTGGGCCTATTCTTATTGATTTTGAGGGGTGTTCTCTGAACCTCCTGAATTTTGATGCTCGTTCCCTTTGCCATATTGGGGAAATTCTCCCCAATAATTCTCTACAGTATACCTTCTGCTCCCCTCTCTTTTTCTTCTTCTTCTGGAATCCCAATTATTCTAATGTTGTTTCGTCTTATGGTGTCACTTATCTCTCGAATTCTCCCCTCGTGGTCCAGTAGCTGTTTGTCCCTCTTTTGCTCAGCTTCTTTATTCTCTGTCATTTGGTCTTCTATATCACTAATTCTTTCTTCTGCCTCATTTATCCTAGCAGTTAGAGCCTCCATTTTTGATTGCACCTCATTAATAGCTTTTTTGATTTCAACTTGGTTAGATTTTAGTTCTTTTATTTCTCCAGAAAGGGCTTTTATATCTCTCGAGAGGGTTTCTCTAATATCTTCCATGACTTTTTCGAGCCCGGCTAGAACCTTGAGAATTGTCATTCTGAACTCTAGATCTGACATATTACTGATGTCTGTATTGATTAGGTCCCTAGCCTTCGGTACTGCCTCTTGTTCTTTTTTTTGCGTTGAATTTTTACGTCTTGTCATTTTGGCCAGATAAGAGTAAATGAAGGGGCAAGTAAAATACTAAAAGGGTGGCAACAACCCCAGAAAAATATGCTTTAACTAAATTAGAAGAGATCCAAAATCGTGAGTGGGGAGAAAGGGGATAAAAAGAGGTTCAAAAAGAAAGAAAGAAAAAAAAATTTTTTAAAAAAAGAAAACACCTGAGAAAAATGTAAAAAAGAAAAAATATATATATTAGATAAACTAGTAAAAAATCGTTAAAAAAGAAAAAGGTAACAGTTAAAAAAAAAAAATTTTACCCGAAGGCGAGAAGAAAAAGAAAAAGAAAAAAAAAATGAAAAAGAAAAAATTAAATTAACTGCAAGACTAAAAAAAAATCACAGGAAAAAAGCCATGAGTTCCGTGCTTGGCTTTCTCCTCCTCTGGAATTCTGCTGCTCTCCTTGGTATTGAAACCGCACTCCTTGGTAGGTGAACTTGGTCTCGGCTGGATTTCTTGTTGATCTTCTGGGGGAGGGGCCTGTTGTAGTGATTCTCAAGTGTCTTTGCCCCAGGCGGAATTACACCGCCCTTACCCGGGGGCCGGGGTGAGTAATCCGCTCGGGTTTGCTTTCAGGAGCTTTTGTTCCCTGAGCGCTTTCCGTAGAGTTCCGGAGGACGGGAACACAAATGGCGGCCTCCTGGTCTCCGGCCCGGAGGAGCCGAGAGCCCAGGGCCCCACTCCTCAGTGCGCCCTCAGAGAACAGCGCCCAGTTATTCCCGTCTGCCTGACCTCCGGCCGCGTTCCGAGCTCACCGAGCCTGCGATCGGTTCAAGGTAACACCGAGCTCTGAGCTTACTGTCGGCTCTGTTTCTGTAGCCGGCTTTCCCGTTCCAATACCCGCAAGCTCTGCGACACTCAGACACCCCCAATCCTTCTGTGACCCTGCGGGACCTGAGGCCACGCTGACCCCGCGTGGGCTTTGCCCCGGGTAGCCTCTGGAGCGATGTCCCTCAGCAGAACAGACTTTTAAAAGTCCTGATTTTGTGCGCGGTTGCTCCGCCGCTTGCCGGGAGCCGGCCCTTCCCCCCGGGGTCCCCCCTTCCCGTCGCTTTGGATTCACTTCTCCGCCGGTCCTACCTTTCAGAAAGTGGTTGTTTTTCTGTTTCCAGAATTGCTGTTCTTCTTCTCTTCGGTCTGCCGATGGATTTTCAGGTGTTTGCAATCTTTAGATAAGCTATCTAGCTGATCTCCGGCTAGCTGAAGCAGTCTCAGCTTGCTACTTCTCCGCCATCTTGACTCCTCCCTCATTTAGCTAGAAATTTTATTGTGATAACTACAATAGCAAAAAGTTGATGGTTATCTGAATAATGAATTGTACAGTAATTCTGTCATAGTTCAATTGGAGTGAAATTGAAACACTTAATTGTGATTGACCTGTATGTATAAGAAACCAAGACTATCTGACACTGTGAGTCTTGATAAGAATATATGAGCCTAAGAAGAGTTTTAATAAGGATATATATCTGTACAGATAATTCTAGTATTTGGAATTAGGAAAACAGTGAACTCAAATTTCTTGTTCTAAAAAAGTCATGACTCCTAAAATTGTGTCTTACTCATCATAGTAGTTAATAGTTTAATAAATTTTACATTAAATTAATTAATCTATTAAGAATGTCTCTCAATTCCTGTTATGACTGAAAACATATCTTTTATTTATAAAATTACTGATCCCATAGGCATTAAAGATTCCCACCCACAAAATGATAGAAATACAACATTATGTGGGAATTGTGAGAATTTCTTGTCAATCACAGCAATAGTAATAGGATAGTTAACCATTGTGGGTATAATAATCTTGGCCGGAAAAGATGTGTGCAGGTGCTGCTGATAAAAAAGTGGATAACTAATTTAATAAAAATTTTGTGTAGGAAGCTGTTGTGTAGTGGATATTTACCTTATCCTCTCTTCAGTTAGATGTTAAAGGTCTAATTTAATCTGGCTGTCACGATGTGGCTGCCGTGTTTCTTAAGGAACACGATGCTATAGAAGAAATGGCACAGTGTTTTTCTTGAACTTAACTTCAGCTCTATCACATAGTATATTTTGACAAGTTTAATTTTTGAGGACTTAGTCTCCTTAATGCAGTGCTTTGACCTGAACTCTGCTGGTGATACCCAAAGGAATTTTTTATTTTTATTTTTTTAACTAAGTTCTCTTTCTCTCTCTCTCTCTCTTTTTTTTTTTCCTGAGATTTTATTTATTTATTTGACAGACAGAGATCACAAACAGACAGAGAGGCAGGCAGAGAGAGAGGAGGGAGCAGGCTCCCTGTTGAGCAGAGAGCCCTATGCAGGGCTTGATCCCAGGACCCTGAGATGATGACCTGAGCTGAAGGCAGAGGCTTTAACCCACTGAGTCACCCAGGCACCCCACCCAAAGGAATGTCTTTAAAAGAAAAAAAATTAATAATAATGAGCACCAAGACATTTATTTAGCAAGTATTTAATGACCATCTACTATGTACCAAGTCCAAGTTAGATGCTTAAAACATCTCTTCCTTTGTTTCATTTTTTTAAATTCAATTTATTTATTTTCAGCATAACAGTATTCATTATTTTTTCACCACATCCAGTGCCTTTGTTTCCTTTAAGTTTTAAGTTTTAAGATTTCTTTCCAAATTGTTAAAAAATAAATAAATAAAAGAGATGAGAACATACCAAATATGTAATCATTGAGCTTGCAGTAGAGTGGCTGATTTGGTCAAAAATTAAAGGGTTATAAAGGTATTCCTTTGCTAATGGAACTTCCAATTAAATTACATTTGTAGCACATCACTAATTAAAGAAGTAAAGGATTTAATTATTAATATGCATTATTTAGTAATTAGGCATAGCTAAATTGATGTACATATATATTTAAAATCAGCACTCAAGGTGTTTGCTAAATTAAACAGAATTTATTTATTTATTAAAAGATTTTATTTATTTATTTGACAGAGAGAGAGATCACAAGTAGACAGAGAGACAGGCAGAGAGAGGGGGGAAGCAGGCTCCCTGCAGAACAGAAACCCCAATTCGGAGCTTGATCCTAGGACCCTGAGGCCTCAATCCCAGGACCCTGAGGCCATGACCTGAGCAGAATGCAGAGGCTTAACCCACTGAGCCATCCAGGCACCCCAATTAAACAAAATTTAAAGGCCCAAAAGAAAAAGCAATACTTTTTAAAAGTGAAGCTACATTTGTCTATTTATATAACTCTTGGCATATTTATAAAATTCATATGAATAAAGTGGATTTATTAATATAAAAATATAGATAAATCATTTTAGGTAGTTATTTACATGAGAATTAAACCAATTCTCATATTCATAATATTACTTTAACAGAAAGCATAGATCCAACTTATGGTATTAATCACATCTTTCTTTATACCTTTGTACTATGAGAAAAAAGGCATACATTAAGGAAGTGCTTTCACTATGCTTGCACCATTATTTTGCTAAAATACATTAATAATCATTAAGCCACCTCTACTAGGTGAATATAGCTTATGAATCAGATTTGAATAAGATAGGAAGTATTGCTGAGATAACTTCTCTAGTGATCTTTGTTTTACCCTCAAAATAAAAGAAATCATTACATACAAAGTTACAAGCAGAATAAAAATGCATCCTATTAAATAACAAATGATAGGTTCAAATTATTCACAAGTGTGTTTATATTCAAAATTAGAAATAGAGTGTTCTCTTAAGACAGAATATCTGTACTTTAACATAATGGAAATACAGAGTACGCTTTGTTTAATTATTTGCAAAGACTGGCTCTTTGGATATATATGTGTGTGTGTACATACACTCTCTATATAAATGCAATAATTACTGTAAGTTGGCTTGAGAAATGACAGAAGAGAAGCATGAGTGTACAAAAACATTAATATTTCCAAATGGTAAACCTATTATGATTTAAGAAAAAAGATGCAACCCCACAATCAGAATTCTGTGTCGATAAAGAAGACCTGTGCATAGTACTTTACCAGTAGTACATGATTTTTAGATAAAATTTTACTAATGTGGTTGGTTTCACAAACCCAACAAGAAAGAAACACAATTTGATGATATAACTGCATTGCTATTGCTTTCTTTGTGAATATGTGAAATAACTTTTTCATGATCAGATTGAGTATGCATTATCTAAAATATTTCACACCATCCAGGAAAGAAAAAAGAAAAAGGAAAAAACACCCTTTTTGTGTTTCCATAGCAATTATATAAATTTCTATTGTATCACCTCTCACATCTTCCAAATTAATTATTTAGTGTTGCGTTATTCCATTCTCCATACCTTGGCCAACAGAATTCTACCAATGTCCCCTTTTATCTTTGTGAATCAAATTGATTGGTTAAAAGGCATCTCAAAATAATATAGCCCAAACCTGATTCTTCTCATTCAAACCTGTTCCTAACACAGTTTCCTAATATCAGTTGATGTCCTCAAGGTTGAGGAACTTTTATTCTTTACGTTTATATTTATATATTTAAGTGTATTCAATAATTCAGGAAATCCTTCCAATTAAATCTCAAATCTATCACCATCAGCTTCTTTATCACTATCACCCTAGTTCAAGACATCATTTTCTTTTACCCACTAGATTATAAGGGCCTCCTATCCATTTTCCCTGCTTCTATTCTTGTAATCTTTTTTTTTTTTTCCTTAAGATTTTATGTATTTATTTGAATAGAGAGAGTGTGTGCAGGAGAGAGTGAACACAAGCGATGAGGGTGGGGAGGGACAGAGGGAGAGGGAGAAGCTGACTCCCCACTGAGGGGGGAGACCAGTGCAGGGCTCGATCCCAGAACCCTGAGATGATGACATGAGCTGAAGGCAGACACCTGACCCACTGAGCCACCCAGGTGTCCCTCTACTCTTTCAGTCTTACTCTGTGTTTTCATCATAGCAGTGACAGTGATCCTGTACATGTTTACTCATATGATGTTGCTTTATTTTCAACCTCAGCTCCCTCCATGGCACCACATGTCATAAAGGTCCTATAAAATTTAGTCCTTTCTTTTTTTTTTTTTTTAAGATTTTATTTATTTATTTGACATAGAGAGATCACAGTAGACAGAGAGGCAGACAGAGAGAAGGAAGCAGGCTCCCCACTGAGCAGAGAGCCCGATGCAGGACTCGATCCCAGGACCCTGAGATCATGACCTGAGCCGAAGGCAGCGGCTTAACCCACTGAGCCACCCAGGTGCCCTAAATTTAGTCCTTTCTTAATTCTCTAATTTTAGCCCCTAGTCCTTAGCCTTTGCTGATTCTACTCAGCCTCCTTGCTCTCTCTGAACACTCCAAAGACCTCAAGGGCTTTACCTTATTTCCCTTCTCTGGAGTTTTTTTATGCAATCAGCCTGGCTAACTTCCTCAAATTCTTCAATTTTATTCAAATGTAACCCTCTCATTGAGACCCCATCTGACTGTAATACTTAGAATTGTAACCACTCTCTCCAGCACACTCTATTCTACCCTTCCTGTCTACCTTTTTTTTTTTCTTTTTTGGTTTTGTTTTGCTTTTTGTTTTTACTCAAAGCACTTTATAACTTTGTAACTTACTGCATGATTTCCTTATTTATTTGGTTTAGTCTGTCTTCCTCCAACTGAGAAGAGATATGTTTGATTTTTCTGGTATTGTGTTGTTCCTGATATATCTTCAGATAGTGTCTGGCATATAGGCACTTAATTGATCAAATAAATGAATTCTCTTATATTCACTTATATTATATAAATATATCCCTTAATTTTCTAGATTTTGGACCATTCCTTCCAACCATGTCTCCATATGGAACAACTGGGTCATCAGACATCACAATGAGATTGTATTAATTAGTTTTACCAAATGGATGATACATAAGATTCGGGAGTCTGACTATGTTGATAAAAAACAGTGGTGTAAAAAGACACAAGTTCTTTTATATGTATCTGTTTCCAGGTGCAAACATAGTTAAACTTTTGGGTATTTTTAATTTGCTAAGTTAAAAAGTTTCCCAAAATTCTGAGAGAGAAATCTATTATTAATCCACAGTTTTCTTACAACCTCTTCAAAATAGTGTATGTGATAGATAGGATAAGGCATGCACTATTTGTTGCCTTGCTTCACTCCTTTGGAGATAAATAATGGCTTTTGCACTGCACTTCTAACTCATCTAATTCAGTCTGATTTGATACTTCCATTGGGAAGTATAGATCATTCTGAATTGATTGCTTTGGGAAGTCTCAACAGATATTTCATATTCAGTGGATTAACATAAATAGCAGGCTGTGGTTTTACATCTTGTTCTAAAGGCCGACTATTATTTGGACCCAATGCTGCCCTATTTACCAGCAGAATGTAAAGCAGGTAATCTGTAGAACACTATGAAAACATAGGTAATAGGCTACACTTATGAAAATTGTGATTTTATAGATATGGATATACACATCAAATTTAAAAGAAAACTAAAACTTTTTAAAAAAAGAATTTATTTATTTATTCAACAGAGAGAGAAACCACAAGTAGGCAGAGAGGCAGGCAGAAAGAGAGAAGAGGAAGCAGACTCGCCACTGAGCAGAGAGCCCGATGCAGGGCTCAATGCCAGGACCCAGAGATCATGACCTGAGCCGAAGGCAGAGGTTTAACCCACTGAACCACCCAGGCGTGCTGAAAACTAAAACTTCGTAGGTAATTAATTATAACCTATATTCTCAATGAGGGTCATAGAAGTAAGGTAGGAATAAAAACTTGGGAAAAAATAATTTTATATTGTCTGGCTCATTTCTATTTGTTCCTCCATCTATTCTTGTTCCCCGCTAGGGAAATATCTGAAAGTTAAAAATCTGTCCATGTTTGATTAGGTAGAGTGAAATGGCAATCCTAGATCATGACCATTTAACTGAAAAAAAAAAATGACACTCTTATATAGACTTTCTTAGAATAAATTTATTAGGCAGCCCACAGGGAATTGTTCTTATTTATATTATTTTATTTAATGAATATTTATAGGTTATATACCATATGTCAGGCTTTGTATTAAACTTGATAGATGAACAAGGAGGTCAGTTACTAATTTCAATGACAGTAGTGGTAGAATGTGGTGGGCTAACTTATAGAAGTTAAAGAAGGACTTTCTGAAGAGGTAATACATGTAGTCTTAATTACTTTATATTTTTAAATACATTTTATCCATGAGTTGGAAATGGATTTTTGGGCCCGATAGGAAAAACATGAAGAGTGAGTAGAAGGCATCTTCACTAGTTGAGTAGGAAACACAAATCAGAGGGACAGGCATACATTCCTGACTTACCACAATACATAAATATGACAGGAACAACAGGAACTTACCACAATAGTATGTAAGCCCCTTGAGACAAGTACTAGCAAGTGCTAACAGACCCAGAAATAATCATAAATGCTATACTTTACAATTCATCTAATCCACTATACTGTTATTTTATAGATACTCTTTTTCTCATTTTATACATTAGAAAATTATTGCACAGAGTTTATCATTGAAAATTATATATCTAGTAACACAGCATAGATATGAGTCCAGAAATTTCATTCCTGGGCCTAAGCTGTTAATAATGATTAAAACATCCATGATTTTATTATAATGCTACAAGAGACTAGCTAATCACAAGGTACTTTGATCAAAGTTTGCTTCATAGTGGACTCAACCTGGGAGTGATCTATAATTATCTTCCCAGTTTCTGAGTATTTGCTGCATATCCCTGATTCTGAAGTTGAAATGGAGAGGAAAAAGACCCAGTTTAGCTAAATCTATTGTGAAGGAAAGGAACAAACTAAGAGGACTGACATTATTTCAGGAATTACTATAGAGTTACAGTAATCAAGATAACATGATATTAGAAAAAGAACAAAGCAATGGGATGTAATAAAGATCCCAGAAATAGACCACAAATACAAACCAGTGATCTTTGACAAAAGGGTAAAGACAATAAAATGGAGCAAGGATAGACTCTTCCACATATGGTGCTGAACAACTGGACATCAACAAACCAATAAATGAATCTAGACACAGACCTTACAACTCACAAAAATTAACTTAAAATGAATCATAGACTTAAATGTATGATACATAATTATAAAACTCCTATAAGATAACATAGGAGAAAACCTAAATGACCACAGATATGGTGATGTTCCCTTAGACACAATGTAAAAGTTTCCATCCATCCACACACACACACAAAACAAAACAAATAATAAATAAATAAATAAATAAATAAAAAGCCCGACTTCAGTAAAATTAAACTGTTCCGTAAAAGACAATGTCAAGAGAATGAAAAGATAAGTGTCAGAATTGAAGAAAATATCTGCAAAAGACATGGCTAATAAAGCACTACTATAAAATATACAAAGATCTCTTAAGACTCTATAAGAAAATGAACTTAATGAAAAAAAGGATAAAAACCTTAACAGACATCTCACCAAAGAAGATATATAAATGACAAATAATCATATAAAAATGTGCTCAACATCTTATCTCATTAAGAAATTTAAGAAATAAGTAAGTAACTAAATAAATACATAAAATAAAAACTACTACTACACACCAATCAGAATAGTCAAAATCTGCAACTAATGATACCAAATGCTAGCAAGGATGTGGAGCACCAGGAAGTCTCATTCATTGCTGGATTTCTGGTAGGTATGCAAATTGGCACAATCACCTTATAAGACAATTTGGCAGTTTTTATGCAAGTAAATATGTGCTTACCATATAATCTAGCAATTATACTGTTGGACTTTAACCAAGTGAACTGAAATTGATGTCCATCCAAAAACCTGAACATGAATGCTTACAGAAATTTTATTCATAATTGCCAAAACTTAGAAGCAACCAAGATGTCCTTCATTAGGTAACTGGATAAAGTATGGTATATCCAGACAATGAAATACTACTCAGTACTGAAAAAGTGGAAGCTATCAAGTCATGAAAAGACATGGAGATAGCCTCAATGCTTATGATTCCAAATATGGCATTCTGGAAAAAGAAAAAGTATAAGTACAATAAAAAGATCAATGGTTGCTAGAGGTTAGTTGGAGGTACAAAGAAGTTTAAGAGAAGTAAAACTATTCAGTATGATATTACTATGGTAGATACATCTTCACCAAATATTTTTTGGAAACAAAAATGTTTCCAAACATTTTTTGGAATGTACAACACCAAGAGTGAACCCTAATCAAACTGCGGATTTTGGGTGATAATGTGTCAATGTAGGTTCACTGATTGTAACAAATGTACCACCTTAATTTTGGGTGTCATTAGGGGGAAGCTGTATATGCTTGGGACACCTGGGGTATGTGGGAAGACTACTTTTGGCTCCATTTTGCTGTGACCCAGGACTACTCTAAAAAATTAAGTTGGGTTTTGTTGTTGTTGTTGTTGTTGTTGTTTTGTTTTTTTATTGTTCTGAATCAAATTTTTTTTTAAAGATTTTATTTACTTATTTGACAGAGAGAGAGATCACAAGTAGACAGAGAGGCAGGCAGAGAGAGACGGGGAAGCAGGCTCCCTGCTGAGCAGAGAGCCCAATGTGGGGCTCGATCTGAGGACCCTGAGATCATGACCTGAGCTGAAGGCAGAGGTTTAACCCACTGAGACACCCAGGCACCCCATGTTCTGAATTGAATTTAACCACCAGTGCTTTGATACATCACATTGACATATAGTGTTTTATTATAACTGTCCAGATCGTATCACTTTTTATTGTGCTTAGAACAAACGTTTATAAAAGTCTTCTGGTTTCACCTTCTTTTCCTTTTTGGTTAAACCCATATCTACTTTTTTTTTCTTAACTAAATTACAAAGTATTTGTATAGAGTTTCTCTTAAAAATCAGTTGGAAAAACCAGCAGATGTTTGTACCATCTCATTTTCACAGTGCATGACATAGTTCAATCACACCCAACTCTGTGACTTTTAGCAATGTATTGAGACATTTGGTAATTTTTACCACCCTCAATATCACTGCATGGTTAGTGATAAATAAGTAATTAATGGTATATGTTTTTGGATAATTAGGGTGGAGGTTTTATTTTTTTTTATTTCTGGTTTTTAAATAAACTTCCTTTTTAAAAATATTATCTTTACTAAACAACAAGTGATTTGTGGAAGTTTTCTCTCTAGCAAGTAATTTTTACTTAGCATAGAAAAATTTAATTTTAATAGATCTGTCTCTGTGCTCTTCAGAACACATACTTTGTGCTGCAATGTCGTATAAAAGTGGAGATTTTTTTCAACTTAGTGACACATAGAACTCTAAGTTGCAGTTAACTTCTGACCTCATGTAGTGATATCAGTACAGATAACTAATGTGACAAACGAACAAAAAGTTGAAGGAGTACAAGGTTTGATTTTATAGTTATAACAATTAATATAATTCAACTGTTCAGAAATTCCTTTTTTTTTTTTTTAAAGATTTTATTTATTTATTTGACAGAGAGAAATCACAAGTAGATGGAGAGGCAGGCAGAGAGAGAGAGAGAGAGGGAAGCAGGCTCCCTGCTGAGCAGAGAGCCTGATGCGGGACTCGATCCCAGGACCCTGAGATCATGACCTGAGCGGAAGGCAGCGGCTTAACCCACTGAGCCACCCAGGTGCCCCAGAAATTCCTTTTTTAAAAACAAGGTAATTTCTTAATCTAAACCTTAGCTTTGTTGATGGCAAGGGATTTTTATTAATTGAAAACTAGTTTCCCACTCAAATCCATTAATTTCTCAGCAAATTTGGCTCCATTATTTCAACATAAATTTAAATTTTTCGCTAATATTGCCCATCTTTACATTGATGAGGTGGGAAGAGATATAGAAGAGTCTATCTGTACTGATAGGCAAACCCCTTCAGCAATAGATAATTGAGTTAAGTCTCTGAGTTAAATACTAGTAGGGCAATTAATACATAATCTTCCTGATTTACTCTCCCCAGTTCTGTTGATCTAATGAGATTCAGCCATTTTTCCCCTCAGATGAAGTTTACCATATCATTCTGGTAATATGCATCTTTGCACTCAGAAGACACTCACAATCTCAATTTTTTCTAACTTTTCTATATCAAAAATGCCAGAAAAACCTTTGTCTTTTGGGCTCTGAGGGAAGCTTTCTTAATGTAAACATGTTATAATGCCCACCTTTCTCATAGATTGGAGGTAGAAAGAGAATGGTTTTTATATCATTTTTAATTCTCTTTTGCAAAACATTTATTTTCCTTGCATCTTGGAGTTGTTTTCTTCTTCCTTCAGGCTACAAAGACAATAAAATCATGATGCAGGATGCTGTTTTACTAACCACATTTTTTTCTTTTTTGCATGAAATTTTAAGACAAGTTGACAAAAATCATTTCAAACAAAAACTGTGTTTACTATACTGACTCTCATTAATCTATTAATATCTATTCATCCATTAATATTGTCTATTAATATCTCATTAATAGATAGTATAAAGATGATTAAAAGTAGAAGAAAATTTATCTCAGTGGGAAGATTAGATTGCAAGAAGGAATAAGCAAACAAAATGATAAATATAAAGCATAAATGGTGATTATAAAAAATAATTTATTTTGAGTTTCAAAAGTTTTCATACTAAAACAAATAATACATAGGAGGGAGATGATGAAAGTCAATTTGTTAAAACCTCTGTATTACTTGGAAATGAGAAAATAGATACTGGTTAACTTCAAATATTGAGAATAAAGATAGGCATTTAAAAATTTCTACAGTAGATATTTTTAAATGGGATTATAGTGTTCAACTTTCAGGGGACTTGGAAAAAAATAGGTACAAAATTTAATGCAAAAAAAAAATAAAAAAGAACAAAAGAGAGAAAATATATTTGGAAAACCAGAGGGTGGGGAAGTACAAATAAGATGGTAGAAAAATAAGAAGACAAATTCAGTCAAAGAAATATAAATATATTTGTGTAAATATAAATAAATAGGTCAAAGAGGAAGCTATAACATATGTTAGAAAATATTATAAACTGAGTGAAAATCTATAACCTGTGGATCAATGTAATTCACTCTGTTAACAAAAGAGAAAAGAACACACGATCATCTCAACAGATGCAGAATATACATTGAAAAAAAAAGACAACATTCATGCATGGTTAAAATACATCTCAACAAACTAGGAATAGAAAGAATTTTGTTAATTCTGATAACATATCAGTAAAGGTCTATTAATAAAATACTGAGTTACTTTTACCTGGTTGAGAAATTAAGGATGCATAATATCACTTCAATACTTTCCTTGAGGTTCTAGCTAGTATATTAAGCTAACAAAGATCTTTAAGAGACAGAAGAACCCTAAAATGAATAAAATTATATTTCAAAAATAATTTGATTATATTTTATTAAAATTTACTAAAATTACCTAAGTGAATGGAGAACTATGCCATACCCTAGTTATAGGATGCAATATCATAAACATATCAGTTCTCTCAACATTTATCAATAGGTTCAGTAGGTTCTTTTTTTTTTTTTTTTAAGATTTTATTTGTTTATTTGAGAGAGAGATAGTGAGAGAGAGCATGAGAGGGGAGAAGATCAGAGGGAGAAGCAGACTCCCTGCGGAGCTGGGAGCCTGATGCAGGACTTGATTCCGGGACTCCAGGATCATGACCTGAGCCAAAGGCCGTTGCTTAACCAACTGAGCCACCCTGGTGCCCTATCAATAGGTTCTTAAAATCTAATGAAAATAGCACAGATTTATGAGAATCTTAAAAACTGATTCTCAATTTATATGGAAGAACATTGGCCTGGAATAATCAAGACATTTTAAAAGATAAAGAACAAGTTGCAGTAAGAAAAATAGTTTACCAGATATCAGACATTATCATAAAACTACATTGAGTCAGACAACATCTTATGGGTATAGGGATAAATAATTTGATGAATGCATCAAAGATAGACCCATGTAATTAAATTCCTGACTTATGACAAAGCAGCAGGTCAGAGTGAAAAATATGTGATAAGATTCACTGCATTGAAATTTAAGTATATCTGGCTATACAAAAGACATTTCAATACATACAGATAATAAAGGATAAAGAACTCCTAAACCAATGAAGAAAAAACACAAGCCTCCTAATACAAAGTGGGCAGATATTTTGAAAGGAATATCCCAAAAGAAGAAGTCTGTATGTACTGTAAACCTGAAACTGCTCAACATTATTTATCAAGGAAATACAAAGCAAACCTCACTAGAAATACACCAGCTTGGCATTTTAGAAATTCAGTAATTTTAAGTGTTGGTGACAATATGGAGAAACAGTAAATATCCACTGTAGAAAGTGCTGAAATTTCATAAATCCACTTTGGAAACCATTCTTGCATTGTCTAGTTATTTTAAAAATTAAATACTTTATATAAATGTATTTAATTATGTAGCCACATTTATTCCAGAGAATGACTTCTACATATGCACCAGAAAAAAAGAAAAAAACAAAAGAAACAAAGAAAGTATTAACCAAAACATCCATCAACAGCCATAGAAAATAGCTTGCAATACAATCATATATGGAATACCATATAGAATGAATTATTGCTTCATGAGAAATTATTGATAAATCACAGGAACATACTATTAACTAAGAAAAAAGTCTCAGAGAGCATATACACTCTAATTCTATTTATTTAAATTTCAAAGGAATGAAAAATTAAATATTCTGTTGTTAAGGATATAAGTATATGTGGCAAAATCATAAAGAATAATACAATGGCAAACACAAAAGAATGGTTTGCTCTGAGAAGGCAGAGAATGTGCCAAGTCCAGTACAGTACATAGGGTTTCCAATATGATTAAAATAAAAATTTTCTTAGGCTAGGTCATGGGTACACTACTATATTTTATACCTTTTTACCCTAATATCTGATTTAACAAGTACATGCATATAATACAATCTTAAATATTAAATATGCATTTAGTATATATTCAATATTTAATAAAATATTAAGAACAATTCATTTTTTTAAAAAATTAGAAAATTTGGCAGTGATAATCCAGGTTAAAAAAATAATAATGTAATTAACTTTTTTTTTTTTCCTAGAGAGAGCACACCCTGAGTGCACAGGGTGGGGTGAAGTATGAGAGAAAGGGTGGTGGGAGAGGGAGAGCAGAAATCTTAAGCAGACTCCAACCCAGCACAGAGCCTAAGGTTGGGCTCCATCTTACAACGCTCACGACCTGAGCTGAAATCAAAAGTCAGATGCTTAACCAGATGCTTAAGCCACTCAGGCACCCTCAGCCTATGTTTAATGGCAAGATTCAATATTTTGTTTTGGTTACATTGTTTAGGGTGAAGAATCTCTAATAGGAGATAAAAAAGGATGATACAAGATCAACACAGTGTGTCAGACTGTATTATGCTCAGATATTAAGGCTGGGAACTATGACTTTGATTCTATCAATGTTTGGAAACGGTATATTTTTCATCTATAAGGCTAATGTGATACTAAAGTATAATTTCTATTCAAAATATCATAGTTATGCTTAATCTTTTCAGTGTTGATAAAAATGTTTAATAAGAAAAATTGCCTAGCAGGGAAAAGAAGACTTTGTGGAATTGGAGATTGACTAGAAATTCTTGGATTGGATTAGGAGGGTATGTGCAATGGTGAGTGTTGTGGACTGTGTAAGACTGATGATTCACAGATCTGTACCCCTGAAACAAATACCTGATATGTTAATAAAAAATAATAAATTTTAAAAAGAAATTCTTGGATTAAATTCTCAGCAATTCTTTTACATCTTGCAAACTTGAACTCCAACCCCCCAATATCTCACAATTTCCATTGTAAGTAATCTTTGTTTTAGCAAGATTAGTTAAGAAAAATATACTGATGATGTTCAGTTACTGTGTAGAGTTTCCTTGAATTCCAGTGTCTGCTTGTGATCTTTTACCAAAGAGAAAATGGACAGCAATTCCCTCAGGCCAATGTATAATACCCTCCCTAGTAGTATTCTCTAAGGGACTCACATACACATAGTAAAGATTACAGTGCCCTGCCCTTAGCAAGAGGTTAATTCATTATTATTAAATTATATGTTATATCCTCTACTGAACATTCAAGGATAAAACACACTATAGGCAATTAATAATCATTATTGATTATGTAATGAATTGGAAAACTACAGCCATAATAAATTACCCATCATCAACTTCACGAATTTATGATCTAAGAAATGTATTATTTCAAAAATAATTTTACTGATGTATATAATATTGAGGAAGTATAAAATCTAAATAATGAATATAATTGCCCAGTTTATAGGTCCTCTTCTTAGATTCCTCAGCTAAACTATGGGGATCATACACCCCAATTCAAAAGAGAAATAACAAAACCATTGACTCCAATAACCTTGAAGAATGAAAATGCCAGTAAAATTCTTAAGATACAAACAATAGAATAGAAAAGAAAATCTCATCCTGCTCAAACAGTAACTACAATAAAAGAATTCCTTAAAGAACCCTTCAGAAACACTAAAGTACAAATATCCCTCTTTCAGTTCTTTAGTATTCTGGTCCTGACCAAGGACAAATAAAAACCAGAGCATATTATCAACTGCTTTGTTAAAAGCCGAATCCCTCCCTTTTCTTTTGCCTGCCACAGTGCAGTCAGTTTCCTGAATGATAAACAAGTTTTTTTCACATGTGATCTGAATATATTTTAAGAGAAATAAAAAAATAGAAGTGTACTATTTGAAAAAAAATCCTGGAGATCATATTGTAAAAAAGTGTTATTTGTGATATTGTCTTGTTAGACATTGTAGGCATTAGAAATTAATTTTTTAAGCTTTTGCTTCCGTTTAATTAATCAGAGAAAAAAATTCCTATTTAATATTTAAACAAACTGTTTAAACATTAAACACCAAGTCTTTCTCTTCTTCTTCTTCTTTTTTTTTTTTTTTTTCAAATATATAAGTGATACAAAAGCCCTTTGGGAATTATTTTCAATTCTTCCATTCAATGTTCACATTGCTGATGCAGCAAGATGTAAAAATAATTTGTCAGCATATGCCACTGCTAATTGGTACAGGTAAAATCAATTGTAAATAACTCTTCATTTGTGTATATTTTGAAATACTATTGTCTCCAAATAAATAAAACCACACACACATACACACACACACAAAATAATAATAGCAGAAACAGAATCAGTGACAGTTAATTTTCCTACAGGGAATGCGTTGCCAGATCTTCTTCTGGCTGCCTTCTGGTCTAGAAACTGACAGTATATTCATATTCTTATTATACTAATCAGAGGTATCATCTTCTGGTTTTAGAAACTACATATCTATGATTCAATCACCAGATCTGGCCCCAACATAGTTGAGCAGCATACTAGAATCTGAGCTGTTAGAAATTTTACTTTCTCCAGAGATCCTGCATAGAAATAATGTCTTTTTAGGTTTTAATTTTCTCTTCTTCAAAAATTAGAAATGTTGGGGGCACCTGGGTGGCTCAGTGTGTTAAAGCCTCTGCCTTCGGCTCAGGTCATGATCCCAGGGTCCTGGGATCGAGCCCCGCATCAGGCTCTCTGCTCAGCAGAGAGCCTGCTTCCTCCTCTCTCTCTGCCTGCCTCTCCACCTACTTGTGATCTCTGTCTGTCAAATAAATAAATAAAATCTTTAAAAAAAATTAGAAATGTTGTGTTTCTTAGATTTCCCATATAACACTAAAAAATTTTCATGAAGCTGCATTCTACTTGTATTAGTGTAACTTTTTACAAATCTCTTACTGATCTCACTAATTGATAGTAGAAAGAACTTTCTCAGGCTAGTAGTTGAAAGAAATGGTTAAAATGAGGTCTTTATGGGGACACCTGGGTGGCATCTGCCTTCAGCTCTGGTCATGATCCCCAACTCCTGGGATCAGGTCCTGCACTGGGCTTTCTGCTTGGTGTGGATCCTGCTTCTCCCTCGCCTGCAGTTCCCCCTGCTTGTGCATGTGCTCTCTCTCTAACAAATAATAAAAATAAAATCTTTTAAAAAATGAGGTATTTGGGCTGCCTGGGTGGCTCAGTGGGTTAAGCCTCTGCCTTCAGCTCAGGTCATGATCTCAGGGTCCTGGGATCAAGTCCCGCCTAGCAGAGAGCCCGCTTCCTCCTCTCTTTCTCTCTCTCTCTATTTGTGATCTCTCTCTGTCAAATAAATAAAATCTTAAAAAAAATGAGGTATTTATGGTATACAGTATATGTTAAGTGTCATTGATATGCCAATTCACAAATGTTTGGGATAATGTAGAACTATCTACATGTTTTTTAGAACAAGAACATATTTGAGGAATGGAATTTTTTTTTTATCACATCATCCACAAAATGCTATTTACTTAATATTCATAATTGTGAACCGTCAAAATTATAAAACTATAAACAAAATTCCTACCCTGAGAAAAAAGGAAAATCTTTTTTGTTGAATCTTGTTTTTTATCTTTTGATGCTTAGATTTTTTTAAATTTATTTTTTATTTTCAACATAACAGTATTCATTATTTTTGCACCACACCCAGTGCTCCATGCAATCCGTACCCTCTATAATACCCACTACCTGGTACCCTGACCTCCCACCCCCCACCCCTTCAGAACCCTCAGATTGTTTTTCAGAGTCCATAGTTTCTCATGGTTCACTTCCCCTTCCGATTTCCCCCAACTCCCTTCTCCTCTCTATCTCCCCATGTCCTCCATGCTATTTATTATGCTTCACAAATAAGTGAAACCATATGATAATTGACTCTCTCTGCTTTACTTATTTCACTCAGCTTAGATTTTTAACTATGCATTTGATTGAAGTTAAAAGCATTTAAAATAAATTAAAGATTTAGCATTTCCTCCTCTAAACTGTAAGTTTGAAGCAAAATCACCTGGATTGCCAGAGTTTCAAAGTTTTATTTTTGAGAAATTCAAAAGTATTTGTTAGGCACATGACAATTAAAATTGACAAGATATATTTTGTCTCTAATCAGAGTTTATCAGTTAAATATTGGGTAAGATGCTGATTCTCAAATAAGGAAGGGATGAAGTAGGTCTCTGCCTCCATGAGATGAACATATTGAGAACTGATCACTTAAAGCTAATTTAAAGTATCATTTCTAATTCAATAACTATATGGGATAAATGATAACAAAGTGGGAGCAGGGAAAAGAAAAGAGGTCAAAATGCTAATACAACAGTAAAAATGAAACCATAAAACAAAGGAACAGAGAACAAAAAGGTGGTTATCTCTGATTCTTTAATGAGCTATCAATGATAGCTTCTTATATCTACTGTCTAGAGGACATTTGTTTTATGTATAAAACATAATAATGATATTAATTTTGCAACGTTGCTATTACTAAATTCTCAATATTGAATAACACTACAAAACTGAGAAAAAGTTGAAGCTTTAATTTAAACATAAACATAAACATATAGGTACTAACAAATGGAGCATATAAAAAGTGGACATTCTTTAAACTAAACCTTAGTGACTTTAAATATTATTCATATCAGATCCATGTTAAATAATAAATGGGATTTCTGTTGAGTGAAAAAGAAGTACAAGTGTTTCTACCTTTCTTAAAAAGTACTGCTAGGAAATTTTCCATTTTATGGTAGAAAAGGATTGATATTGTGTAAAGAAGGCACTGGTGTAAGTTAACTAGGTATTAGAATTTGATTCCAAAAAGATAGTCTTAGCATTTACAGCCAGATATGAAAATATGGCAGTAACACAAATCTAGAAATAACACCCAAATCCATAAAAAATAGGCTTCACTACAAAAGTAAGTCAAGTGCATTTAAAGAAGTCAAATTTTCCTTTGGTAACTACAATAATTTCAAGTAATATGATTTATTAAAAATAATCATGTGAATAAGAACACTTTATTACTGACCTATGTGAACTAAACTGAAATGATCAAAGGGATTTAATGATATTGCAGAAACCATAAATCAAAAAAGGTAAATTCGGTGTCTTCAGTCTTGGACTAGATGAAGCATAAATGGAAAACATTGGGATGTTACCATAGAAGTAAAAAGATGAAATGAAGGTATAGATCATTGAAAAAGAAAAATCTCACTTCTTAGAAAGTATTGAATTATGTATATTGTGACTAATTTAACATAATAAAAATAATTTTTAAAAATTCATTTAATAAGAATCAGCATTATGTAGAATTGGGTGACTCATTTCTTTTACAGGAGTCTGTTAAGTTGCCTGTATATGTGAATTTTCCAGTTTCTTTCTGTTATTTTTAGTTTCATTCCACTGTGGTTAAAAAACATATATTTGGTATAACTTCAACTTTCTTAAATTTATTAAGAATTATTTTGTGTCCTAACATGTGATCTATCCTGAAGAAGATTCTGTGTGCCCTTTAGAAGATGTATATTTTGTTGCTTTTTAATAGAATATCATATATATATATATATATATGTTAGGTCCATTTGTTCTACAGTGTTGTTCAAATCCACTTTTTCCTTATCAATTTTCTCTCTGAATGTCCCATTACTGAAAATACGATACTAAAGTATCTTATTACTATTGAATTGTCTCTTTCTGCTTTCAGTTCTGTCAATGTTTACATCTCTGGTTGTTCCGATGTTTCATGCATATATATTTAGAATTGTTATATCTTCCTGGTGATTTGAACTTTATAATTATATAATGTCCTTTTGCATCTGTCAACAGTTTTTTGACCTAAAGTCTATTCTTTTAATTTAATTATAGCCACCCCTGCTTCGTTTTGGTTACCATTTGCATGGGAGATATATATATATATGTGTATAGGGATATATATATATATATATATGTGTATATGGATATATATATATATATGTGAGTGTGTGTATGGATATATCCATATATATATATATCCATACACACACTCACATATATATATGGATATATATATGGATATATCCATACACACACTCACATATATATATATATATATATTACATGTTATAGATAATAAATATATTATGTATAGTATATATTATATAGTGTATTATATGTTATATACTCTACTGGATATCCAGAGGATATATATATCTCTCTTCTCTCTCTCTCTCTCTCTCTCTATATATATATATATATATATATATATTTATATACCATGCAAATAGTGACCAAATATCCATATATATAGGAATATAAGCAGATAGGACAATAAAAACTATAGAGCAGCATTTAATACGACATTCAGGCATGATCAATTAAAAAAAAAGAAAATTCTTTTTTTAACTAAAGCATGATTCCCACCCACCCCCCCTACCCCCCGCTTTATAGTAAAGTTCTTAACTTTAAGACCACAAACTTCTGGGGCACCTGGGTGGCTCAGTGGGTTAAAGCCTCTGCCTTTGGCTCAGGTCACGATCTCAGGGTCCTGGGATGGAGCCCCACATCAGGCTCTCTGCTCAGCAGGGAGCCTACTTCACCCTCTCTCTATCTCTGCCTGCCTCTCTGCCTACTTTTGATCTCTGTCAAATAAAGAAATAAAGTCTTAAAAAAAATTAAAAAAAAAAAAGTCCTCAAACTTCCATCTCTTCTCTAGATGTCCTCAGAGCTGGCAAGACCTACGCTAGTATATACTTCATGTTTAGAATTTTTTTTTTAATGTTTTTGCATTTACTGTTTTTTTTTTTAAATTTTCAGCATAACAGTATTCATTATTTTTTCACCACACCCAGTGCTCCATGCAATCCGTGCCCTCTATAATACCCACCACCTTGTACCCCAACCTCCCACCCCCCCACCACTTCAAACACCTCAGATTGTTTTTCAGAGTCCATAGTCTCTCATGGTTCACCTCCCCTTCCAATTTCCCCCAACTCCTTTCTCCTCTCTAACTCCCCTTGTCCTCCATGCTATTTGTTATGCTCCACAAGTAAGTGAAACCATATGATAATTGACTCTCTCTGCTTGACTTATTTCACTTAGCATAGTCTCTTCCAGTCCCGTTCATGTTGCTACAAAAGTTGTGTATTCATCCTTTCTGATGGAGGCATAATTCTCCATAGTGTATATGGACCACATTTTCCTTCCCTATGACCCTGCAAAGATACAGATGTCGTGAAAAGAAGGGCCATCTGTACGCCAATGTTTATAGCAGCAATGGCCATGGTCGTCAAACTGTGGAAAGAACCAAGATGCCCTTCAACGGACGAATGGATAAGGATATTTTTAAATTATAATGACATGATATAAAATAGTATTAGCATTGCTGGGGAATTTTTTGTGTATTATGTGCTCTACAGCTTTGATAAAAGATGTATTTTTGTGTGTGTTGATACCATAGTGTTTTGACTAGTCTTATATTCTGATACCAACAAAAGCAGAGGTCAGCAGACTTGTTTTGTAAAGTGCTATATCCTCCACATCTTGGGCTTCTTTGAGCCATTTAACCTTTGTTTCCACTACTCAACTCTGTCATTTCAAAGTGAAAGCACCCATAAATATTCTCAGTTGTATTATTTCTAATGAGGCGATTATTAGTAATAATCAGTAATATATCAGTAATATATTAGTGAATAAACTAACCTGTATATAATATATAGCATATGTGAATTAACAGAACATGGTAGAGCAAATAAATCCACTAGAGAAGGGAGAAAATATATGGGTAGAAGATCCATAATAGGAAACACACAAAAAGCTGATAGTCATGTAATATAATACTCAACACTACTAATAATCAGAAAAATACAAATTCAAATTAAAGTCACACTGAAGTAGCTCTATTCACTAAACTTATTTTTTTCTTTTCACTAAATTTAAAGATCAACTCTGTTCCCCAAATTGTATAATATTGGAGAAAAAAGATTATCATATACTTACTGTATTATATGAAATTGAAATAACCTGTTTAGATGGCACTGCAAAAATAATACAAGTCTACTTAAGAATCTCATCCTAAGAAAAAAGTTACTCATATATGGAAACATACACACATAACATCACACTAACAAAATGACAACAAAAAACCTCCAATACCTATAATGTTTATCTATACTAGCTTTCTAGGGCTTCCACAAAGTGCATTTAAAGCAACAGAAATGCATAATTTCACAGTTTTGAAGGCTAGAAGTCCAAAATTAGGGCACCAGCACAGTTATGCTCCCTCTCAAGCTTATATAGGAATATCATTTCCTCATCCCAGCTTCTCATGATGTCTGCCATTCTTTGGCATTCTTGACGTACATCACTTTAATCTCTGCCTCTGTTGTCAAATGTTTCCTCATTTTTTCTCTTCACCTCATCTTTCTTTTTCTTGTAAGGACACCAATCATATTGGAGTAAGAGCCCATGCTATGCCAGTATGAATTCATCTTAATATCTGCTGTGACCCTATTTAAACAAGTTCATATTCTGAGGTAGTGGGGATCAGGACTTCTTTATCTTTGGGGGGAACACAGCTTAACCCATAACATCATTACTTACATATATTTGATATATCTAAAAGTAGAATATTATACAACTAATAAAGTATGAGTCAAAGCCAACATATGCTAAAATGGAACGATGTCACTAATATATTCCTAATTTAGAAAGAAAGAATTCATAGATCATTATGTATCATTTGATAACTTTTCCTTAAAAATAAGCATATGCATATACTTTCACTTATGGATTATATATAATTATGCATTGTGTGTAATAAAATTTAAAATATATGTCATATCTATATAAACCTATTTTTATATATGAAGGGAGATACAATTTTAAAATGCTTGAATATTACACAACATTCAGTGTTTCATGAGTTAGGGAATGGGAGATCAAGTGAAAGAGAACTTTTATTTTCAACTTTACATGGATTGGGTTGTTCAGTTAAAATAAGCAACAGGAAGAGTGGCTTACTTGATAATTTGAAACCTTGAGCAATGAAAAAATAAATGTAACACCTATTATCAAAATGAGGCAATGTGTAGGTTATTTTCTTCCTCTCCCTCCAAAAAAAAAAAAAGAAAGAAAACAGGAAGCAATAAATACATTGACAAAACAGTGGATTTCAATAGTAGCCAATGGTAGATTCCATTTATATTTAAGAAACACTGATGTATTTGTTTAGAAAAAATAGGAAGAAGAGCTCATGTTTAATATTTCAAGAGTATAAATTGTGAAAAAAAATTTAGATTCATATAAATCATCAAAAGCCAACCACAATTGATATCCTTTTACCCATAATCTAATCCTTTGACTAGGAAACTGACTCAAGGAAAAACCTCAGTAATATATGTAAAAATTGTATGTCTATTGAGATTCATAGCAACATATAATATGTGGGTATGTAACATAGTGAACATAGTAAATGGTAGTTGAATTATATAATCATTAAAATATTTTTCTGGATATGTATTTTTTTGCTGGTAATTTACATGATATATTTTAAGTGAAAAAATTATTTGGGAAAGTTTTATATTCAGCAACATATGCAGTACATATAGCAATACAACATATGCAGTACAAATATAGCACATTCAAACAATCTATCCATGTCAGAAAAAATAGAAGAAAAGACATAAAATATTAGCAATAATTACTTGAGGGGATGGAAAATTTCTATTCTGTGGTTTGTTTTTTTGTGCAAACTACCCTTCCATTGCTCATTTTTTGAAAGCATGAAATATTCACTAGTTTACATGAAAAAATAAACACCACTTTTATAGAAGAGCAAACTTGAAACGTTTTATTGATGTCTATCCCATATAGATTTTTGCCAGCATCAAATAATAATTAATGTCTTTACTGCCATGTTCACCATTTATAAAAATAAATCAAGGTCCTATACATTATTTGAGTATCTTTTGATTTTGAGAGTCTATAACCTGAAAGTCAGTGCAGTTACTATTTAAATAGGTAGTGCTGGAAGAGAAGAGCCGACTTAGGCAAAGCCAGGTCATGTTTTAATATGCATCAGGTTTCTCTCATCAATTCATTTTCTCATTAGTGAGTAAACATTTCTCTTTTCACATATTCTGCCAGATAACCTTTTAAGATTCATTAGCCATTTTATTTGTGTAATGAAGTTTCTCTACTGAATCATAAACTGCTTAGTTATAGATACTTTGCTTTCTCCTAAAATTAAGAAGTTTAATAAATATTTAAATATTAAAACTCTAGTACTGTCCTCTGCATATTTGTGCCTTTGGCGATCTCTGTTGAGAATGAACATTTTTGCTCACAGCCTTCTGGACTTATTTAATTTCTCTAGTTTGACATTTTACATTTCTTAAATTTTATTTAGATGTAGAGTGCTTTCTACTTCCGTTTTTTGTGCTTAAGTATCTTCTCCAAGTAATTGAGCAAATTTTCATTATGTTCTGAGACTCATTCATGTGAGCACATTGATTGGATATGTCGATAACATATTTTAACCCATTTCTTAATTATGATCAAAAGTACTTTCATGAAAGAGTTCTATATACTTAAAAAATATTTTCATTTGTTTTTCTATTGTTTAATATGATAGAAAATAGAGACAGATGTGTAGAGATAAGATATATTTTAAAAGTTTCCTTCCATTAATTCTTTGTTTTTATCTACTTCTATTGAAGATCCAAGAATCCTTTATCAAGATTTATTTACATGCACTATAGGGCCTTTTAAGAGGACAAATACTTGAGGTCACAGATCTCCTACTTTATCAGGCAGTGTATTTTCCTATGTTAGACGAAGAGTCTTGTCCAGACCAGGTTTAAATGAGACAGTGGGTACAAGCAATTCCTCAGGGAAATTATTTCATGAACTAGCAGGTCTCACTAGCAGGAGGCACACAGCAAAAATAATCTTGATATTAATCCGTAGAAGAATTTATCTTGGTGAAGTGAGGAAAGATCCCTAGCTCAAGTCATGTGAAAGCTCTCTAGAAAAAAACTTTTAATCTATTTTAGGGGACAATTCAAAAGTTCCCAAAGAACAAATAAAATATCTTCAGAAGCTTTTCTGTCTCTGGTGTCCATAACTGTAGCAGGAGAATTACCACCTGTGCTAGAGTTAAATTTACTTTTTACCTGTTTTATCTTTGCAAACTTTTGATTTTTCTATAAACCTTTCTTTGAATACCTTGAGTAATTTTCCAAGAACAATTTTACATATAAAGAGAGATGATAAATGTTTTGTTTTGGGCAAATTATGTCCAAAGACTGAGATTTTGCCAATAATCTATTTAACACAGGTTCACTGTGAGAATTATAATACAATATTTCATAAGCCGTTAGCACACTTGATAATGCCTCTTAATAGGCCAATAAAGAAATTACATACTTCAAACCAATGATATATTAATTAAATTATTCTAGGCAAAAGGTAGATGAAAAAAAGATAGTCTAAATTTCGTTGAGGTGTAACTTTCTATGAATTGGTTCTTGGTGGACTCGGTCCTTTCAATTAAAAGCTGGGTTATTAGCTGGGGGCTTAGGTTCCTCACTGGTGGGGCATGTCACTGGTAGGTGACAGCTCTGGTATTAGCAAGCAAAGTGAGCTGCCCTGAAGGTTATTACTCCATGGACAATTACATGGCTTGCACCACAGTCTATAGGGAGTAACCTTGTCAAGGCAGAAACAGATGCTCCTTCTCTTCCTAGACTGCCATGCAGTTTAATTTCCTCTGTTAACCAAGAGTAGCCTGGCCACAGTGGGAGCAAGTGTCCCAGTATCACTGGAGAAAAGATTTAAAAAAAAAAAAAAAAAAGAGTAGCCTGGCCACTTGATTTGCTGGTTAAGGTTTTTGGCTTTTTATAATTTAAAAGTCTGCCAGTGATGTTACTATGATGTCGATGACACAAGGTACTTTTCTACTCCAAGTGCAAAAGTTCAATAAGAAAGCTCTCATACCCAACTTCAATGCAATTTCATCAAAACAGGTTTAACCTGCAAACGACTTGGTCCAAAACAAGTTTTCAAAACATGGATTTTAAATTGTAACAAGTCAGTACACAACCATAAAAATGTCTTCACCAAGTTAAATGTTTGCTTGTGTGCTCTTAAGAAACCAGGACAATCATGGTTGCCAATAATCTAGTTTTGTTTTTCTGTCCTCACTGCAAATTTGTCTTCTTACCTCTTTGTGATGGGTAGAAACGGATTTTCCTCAGTGTGGCACTTGAATCTTGAATATTTCACTACGCCAATTGTTGGAGCCTGAAAGTGTGAAGTAACAGCCACGCAGGGAGAAGCTGTTTTTAGGGCATTAGGAGACACATTGTCAAGAGCATCAGCAGAAGCCGACTCTGTGGCAGCTGTTCTCCTACATTATATAAGAGGATACCCATATTTTAACTCTTGGCTTTCACAAGCAATTAACAAGGAATGAAGAAAATAACTTCAAATATTCATAAATAACTAAGAACTTTCACACACTTTGAAATAGGCAATTATATACTTCAAGTTTTCCTATCAAAATATTCAAAACTTTATAACATTTCAAGCAATGTTTTTCAGACAATTTCTTTTTGTTTATTTTTTCCTGGTACATTTCTATATCTATGAAATATACTAGTGATTATTTTATTAGGAAATAAATGTTTGTATTATTATAATATTTGATATACTGAGATATTTGTAATAATTCCTCCATTGATAAGTAGCAGAAATAAGGAAATGGCTGTATAAAAAAGGTATTCAATCTTGAAAAAATATTGTACATTACTCATCAAATATAACCAATAATGTTAGTGTGAAGTTCTTACAAGAGTCAAGGGTTGATATCTGTAGGAAGCTGTGAAAGCTGTAAATCTAGTTTGTTGAGAAGGATATAATAGCATTTCAGCCAATGCATTAAAATTTAAACTTGTATGTTTTGCAAAGCAAGCCACAAGATTTTTCAAGAATACAATCAGGTGGTATTCATATGTACTCAAAGAGAAGGTTTCAACCATATACGTTACTGTAATTCATAAGTATCTAAGATTTTAGAAAAAAATTTTCTAAAATTATAGAAAAATAGCTAAACATTTTGTAATAATCCATGGAATTTGATTTTATTACTTAATTTTATTTTAGTTTAATGGCTGAGTATTGATTATACAGTTCTTCACATTCTAAAGATGTAACTACAACTATTGATTTTCATTATTTCTTAGACTTAAAAATTGCAAAGAGCAAAAATAATTTATCATTTTTATAACAACTCATTTTGCATGTATTTTTATAGACATAATGAAATATTTTAAAACACATAATATCTCTTCTCTAGGTTTGCTAGAGATCACAAACACAAGTGAAAATAAATATGTAATAAGTATGTATAGTCACTCATACTGCAAAGTATGGTCATTTCTTTTTTTTTTTTTTTAAAGATTTTATTTATTTATTTGACAGACAGAGATCACAAGTAGGCAGAGAGGCAGGCAGAGAGAGAAGGAAGCAGGCTCCCTACTGAGCAGAGAGCCTGATGTGGGGCTCGATCTCAGGACCCTGAGATCATGACCTGAGCTGAAGGCAGGGGCTAAACCACTGAGCCACCCAGGTGCCCCAGTATGGTCATTTCTTAAAAGGAAAATTGATTTGATCAATTTTTTTTTTCAAGTTTAACATATTCAAGCTACTTCTGACTAGTGTGGTAATATAAATTTACATGAATTTCACAGTTAAAAAAAGAACATTAGAAAAAGTCAAAACCTGTATTTTAATAGTTGCGTAAGTATAAGTAGATTTAGAAAAATATTTTCCAGAGATAAAATAATGTATGTATGAATAAAGTGTATCAAAGAAGAAATATTAGATGATCAGTTGTTCTGAGGTAAAGTAGGAAAATAATTTTTAAAAACTGATTGGAGGGCACTTGGGTGGCTCAGATGGTTAAGTGTCTGCCTTCCGCTCAGGTCATGATCTCAGGGTCCTAGGATTAAGTCCTGCATTGGTCTCCCTGCTTAGCAGGGTGCTTGCTTCGCTTTTTGTCTTTGTCCTTCCCCTATTTGTGCATTCTCTCTTTTTGTCTCTCAAGTAAAGAAATATAATTTCTGATATTTTGATATTATATTAAGGAAAGTTTAGGGTGCTGATAGTGGAGATTTTTGGAAAGTAGGGTGTAACTTGACCTTAAGTTTACAGTCTAGTCCATAACTAAGTTTCCCATTTATATGTCATTAGCCAAGAAAAAAGATCTGAAATTTTAGAGGTTTCTAAGAATATCTTGGGAGAATATAAAATGGGTTAAATCTTTATTTTATTTTTAATTTATTTTTTAAAAGATTTTATTCATTTCACAGAGACACTGAGGGAACACTTTACTTTAAAATTAGTTTCGGGGGGCATCTGGGTGGCTCAGTGGGTTAAGCCTCTGCCTTTGGCTCAGGTCATGGTCTCAGGGTCCTGGGGTTAAGCCTCTCATGGGGCTCCCTGCTTGGTGGGGAACCTGCTTCCTTCTCTCCTGCTGCTCCCCCTGCTTATGTGTGCTCTCTCTCTCTCTCTCTCTCTCAAAGAAATAAAATCTTAAAATTAAATAAAATTTTAAAAAAGTATTAGACTGGTGTAAAAGGTTGACACAGTGGTTACGATTGATTTTTTTTTTTTTTGATTCATGTTATATGTGTTTTTATATATGTCTTTGTATCCTTTGTTTTTTCCACAGACTTTTTTTTTATGGCTCATCTATTGTTTCTTAAGTAATCTGTTTTCTATAACTAAAGCTGCGGTTATATTTAGAGCATTTCTTTCATAAGAAGTTATATTTGCCAATTCTTTCCCTTTATAAAAGCTTTTATTCTTTGGTTTGGACTAAGTGTGATGTCTTCTACACTAACACAGGAGTTCAATACTATTTGAACCAGTAATCAATAAACACCAGATTCTGCAGAATTTCTTGTGAACTATAGGAAATGCTCCTAGAAATTACCATTAAAGTTTCTTAGTATTTCAAATTGTTTTTGAATTTCAAAGATGGTCCTGTAGTATCTACTAAGTTTTAAATCCTCTGTAAAGGAACAGTTATATAATGTCCTACTGAGAAGTATTATTAAAGCCAGAATGCTTTCATACAAACTCTTTAAAACAATATGATTCTTTATTTCAGAAAATATATCATGGACTCTAAGGGCAATAGAAGTCCAGTCATGAGTTACTATGACATTTGTATATGTAAACATCTCTCTTGATGGAGAGAGTTGGAAAAAGACACTTAAACTTCTTCAGCATCCCAACACAAAAATCCTCACATTTATTTAAATAGAACCAATAAATTAATGTCATATTTTAAAATATAACATGTTACATAGATTATTTGAGGACAACTTTAATAAAAGGGAAGATTATGGAATATGAAGAAGATTCAGGAATTGATTTTTTTTTCTTACGGAACTCATTTTTTCTCTCTCTTATGATATTTCTGCCTCATTTTGGGAGTGTGCCCAATTTGTCATCTCTACTTTTTATATTCTATGTAAATTTTCTCTGCACTGTATCTTCTTTTAACTCATAATTTCTACTTTCTTATAATTTAGAGTTTCCAAGAGACCTCATAATTACAACTCTACACCAATTTCCTCTGACCTACACTACTTTTATGACTCTTCTAATAGCCTATCCATTTTTGATTTTGATATTAACAGTTTCCCTACCTCAGTAGTTTCTTTATATAACTCTTCAGGAAGATGGAGTGATTGACCCAATTCATTTTTTTTTTTTTCAAGATACTGTTGAACACAAAGCATGTTGTCCCTGGCTTAAGTATTCCATATTAGTTAGTTACTTTTGAAATCAAGGAAGACATTGCATAAAATAAAACATAGCAATCTGTAGTGTGGAAGAAATCATCTTTACCTTAAAGAGGTTTGTCATAATATTTAGTGCTGTAATCAACATGTTTTTCAATCCACATTTAATTCTAAGTGGAATAACGAAATAGAAATGGTCATGAATCAAACTTATGGCAACAGACAAAAGCACGTGAACTCTCAACAACCATTTACAGAGTAATGCTGGCAATATATAAGATGTTTTTCTTATCTGTATATTGGAATGGCTGAAGTACTTATAGGAGTGTCTGTGGAAGAATCAAATAATGAATCAAATATAAGCACAATTAACAGAATACCTCCTTTAACCTTTTGCCCTTTGGAACTTGATAAATATTCCTGAAAGATGACTAACTCCTTTCTTCAGATACTCTGTTCATTCTTCAGACTTTATCTTACATTTGGCCTCATTTAGGAAGTTTTGCTGAGACTTTTAAGGCTATGTTAGCCAAAAATCACATGGAATGCCATTTCATAAGCCTGAAGCGTAGACTGAAGTTACTGAAGTCTGGAGATTTGTGAATTCTCCCTATCAGAGATAACCTCCATCCCTAAGAAACAGGAATGACAATCATTTACCCTTTTTAAAAATATATATTTTATTTATTTATTTGACAGAGAGATAGAGAGCACAAGTAAGCAGAGCGGCAGGCAGAGCAAGAGAGAGAGAAGCAGGCTCTCGGCTGAGCAGGGAGCCGGATGAGGGGCTCAATCCCAGGACCCTGGAATCATGACCCAAGCTGAAGGCAGCTGCCCAACCAACTGAGCCACCCAGGTGCCCCTTATATTCTTTTTCAAAAAAAAAAAAAAAAAAAAAAAACCTTCTTTTTCAGGTCATGGTCTCGGGGTCCTGGGATTGAGCTCTCTGCTCAGCAGGGAGCCTGCTTCCCCCTCTCTCTCTGCCTGCCTCTCTGCCTACTTGTGATCTCTGTCAAATAAATAAATAAAATCTTAAAAAAAAAAAGAAGTGCCTTCCTGTCAGTCATTTAAACAGTAAAGATGCAAATATTCATTCTTTAATGTGCATTCATGTATTTTTAAGATCCTAACTTGATCATGTTTAAGGAATTATTTGTGAAGAGAGTTTTAAGTCTCTGATTCACTGACATGATTTACAATAATGAAAGTAATCAGCCCTTTATGTAATATATAACATGAATCTTTTTTCCTTAAAATATGAAATTTCAAAGTGCTGTTTTATTGTCTTTTATTCTTAATGAATTGAATTAGATCTTTTTGTAAATAGAACATCAAGAATAAATAAATACTCAAATTATTCTAGAGAACAACTAGGCGGGAAAAATTAAATAGTTGATGAAAGTTTAATTTTTGATCTACAATATAGCTGAAATAAACTTATCAGGGGGATAAACATACTTCCTAAAACAGAAAAACCCTTTTTCAAAAACAGAGGCAATGATTCATTCAAGTATGAGGCAAGAGGTATGTTCAATATCAGCATTCCACAAAAATGCTACAGTAAACAGGGATTTGGCAGGAAGAGGAAAAGTGAGAAAAAACATTACCATGCTGAAGAAATGTGGCAAACAGTATAAAGAGTTGAGGGAAGTGTGAAATGAAATATTCCTGGAAATGTAGGAACTCTAAAGAAAGATTGAGATTTTGGGAAGCATTTGAATTTTGATAAATCTCTTCTGACCGTCATGGAATTCTTCCACAATGGAGAACTATAAAAACTGGAAAGGCACTGCAAATATACCAAGATGCTCATGGCTTTAGGCACAAAGATCTTGAATAAAAATCTGTTGAAGGGAGTCCTACTTTTACTTTTGCCTTCCCCCCAGCCCCACCTTCTCCCAGTGAAGGCATTTGATTCACAGTGTGGGATATGCCAATCTAAAAATTATAGTCATCTCACTAGACAAGGATAGGAAAATGGTTATGTCAAAGCTACTGAGTTAGCCAAAATTTAAGAGATTAGGTTCTTGAGAAAAGAGGCCTCAGAAATATGCATTAGACATTTATGCAATTGGTTTTCAAAGTTTTTGCTGAGATCTAAGCTGCCAGGTATCAAGTTAGAGTCAGAAACACAATATCAAAAGCAATTGTTAAGGTACTAAAAAAGTAAGCCAAAATTTTGGAAGTCCCATAGTCACAGAAGTCAACACAGAAATACAGGCATGCCAAGGAGTGAGGTTTTAGTGAAACTACAGACTTTCCAATGTTACTGTTATGTTCCGTGACTGGGACACCTGGGTGGCTCAGTCGATTAAATGTCTACCTTCAGTTCATGATCTCAGGGTCCTGGGATGGAGACCCGGGTCAGTGGGGAGTCTGCTTCTACCTCTTCCTCTCCCTGCTTCCTGCTCAAGCTCTCTCTTGCTCTCTTTCTCTCTCTTAAATAAATAAAATCTTAAAAAAAAAAAAAAAGTTCCATGTCAAAAGAATTAAGGCAAACCAGATATAAGGTGACATTCCAAACTCTGAAATCCAGAGTTGGTTGGATCAAACTTATTTGTCTGTACTTTAACTTACCTGAAAAAGAAAAATTAAAGGAGAAAAATATCATCTTCCAAAACTCTTAAGTTTTCATACATCATACTCAACATTGAATTAGTTCAGTCATGCCAGGGTCATATGACTAAAACCCAGTAAAAGAAAAGATGCAATAGAAGTAGACCTAGAGGCATTCACATGTTGTAATTTTAAGACAAAGATTTAAAAATATCTAGTATTAAAATACTGAATAAAATCAAAGAGTAGAATTTTCAGAAAATCAGAATCAAGAGGAAATCATAAAACTGAAAAGAAAACAATAATTGAAATCCATAAATTAGGATTTAAGTTTGAAAGGCTATTTGAAATAGAGGAAGAGAAAATAATGGACCTAGACAATGGCCAATAGAGAATATCCAGTTTGAAACACAAGAGAAAATAAAAGAAAATACAGAAGAGAGGCTAAGTGTAAAAAGCTCTACTATGTTAATTACTATGTAGGCCCTGATTTAAATGACACATCCTAGTCTCTATAGTATGTAGTCTGTATTTCTATTACTAATACTATTACTACTATAGTAATAGTGATGACCACATCACTATCAATGAGTCCAAACTCTAATAACACCTCCTACCACCAACCCTAGCCCACAGAGCCGAGGCACCATGAGAACTTCTCACTGCTGGGGCCCCTTCAGCAACACATTGCTGTTGATTTATTAAGTTATAGGTATGTCACCTCGGGAATAACGTCATCTGGGGGGTTTGCTGGTTTTACAGAATCCACTCAGCATGCCCATTTCTCTAAGACTTTCGATCCCTTCTAATATCTTCCACAGTCATTTTTAATGTTTACCTTAATTGTGCCTCATTTCTTCCATGATTCTTTACTTTATCCTGTGGTATAGTTATATAGTTTTCCTTGCTACAGCAAAATTATAAGGAAATAGGTGTATATATGATAGGTTCTTAATTATCTAAATTATGTTCCAACCCTCTAGGTCCACACCATTAGACTACAGACCCATACAGCCCAACAAAGGACTCCGATAAACCTATAGGGAGCTCTGCAGTTTAAACAACCCTTGAGAGCTGTCCCCAGTTGTCATGATGCAGTACGCCTGTATGAATAGCAGCGTTGTATGCAAATAATGAATCTTTGAACACTATATCAAATACTAATGATATATGTTGGCTAACTGAACATTTAAAAAAAAAAAAGATAGAAACAACCCAAATGTCCATCAACAGAAGAGTGGACAAGCACGATGTGTTGTATCCATACAACAGCATGTTATTCAGCCTTAAAAAGGCTGACACATGCTACAACATAGATGAACCTTAAGGACATTATGCTCAGTGAAAAGGGGCTAGCCGCAAAAGGACAAATATTGTATGGTCCTCTTCCAGGGTGTCCCTAGAGTAGTCAAAATTCCAGAGACAGAAAATAGAATGGTGGTTGCCAGGGCCTGGAGGGAGGGAAAAATGGAGAGGTGTTTAATGGGATCAGAGTTTCAGTTTTGCAGGATGAGAAAGTTTGGGAGGTCAGCTGCATACCAGTGTGAATGTACTTAGCACTTTTCAACTGTACTTAAATTGGTTTAGATGGTCAATTTTATGTGTATTTTGCCACAATTAAACATGGTAAAATAAATGTAAAAAAAAAGACTTTACAGGGATGCCTGGGTGGCTCAGTAGGTTAAGCAGCTGCCTTTGGCTCAGGTCATGATCCCAGCATCCAGAGATCGAGTCCTACATCGGGCTCCTTGCTCGACAGGGAGCCTGCTTCTCCCTAGACCTCTGCCTGCCATTCTGTCTGCCTGTGCTCGCTCGCTCTCTCTCTCTCTGACAAATAAAGAAAATCTTAAAAAAAAAAAAAAGACTTTACAGTCTTTACATGTAATGAGGTAAAATTATAAAATGTAATGTGATTATTAGATCTTAAAAGGGCATTGCCATATTTAGTTGGTTTCAAATCTTACATCATGTTTAAATAAAGAATAAATATTTCCCATTAGAAAGACAGCTTAAATTATACAATATCTCAACAGCTAAAGACTTGAAAATAGCACAGAAATACTGGCTCTCTTTTCTTTTTCTCTAAGCTCAGTTATAATACATGCATGCTGATATGTAGCATTGATGTTTTTCCTTATGTATGGCTATATTAATTTTCAAAGTCCACACAGACAAATGTGAATAGAAACAGCAAAATGAGTAAGATCTTGTGTAGAAAGGTCCATTACACTCTTTTCATTAGTAAATTTCTGTATTTTTAAAAAGCATCGATTTTTGCACTTCCTAATATGTTTACTTCCCTAGATAGTTTTGTAGTATTTGAAATATTTAAATGTACAACTTGTGTAAGCTCTATAACTCAAATTTAATTCAAGATGAAAAAATTTATTTCTCCAAGTCACATTTTATGGTCAGAATACCTGTTAGCAATCATACTTTTTATGTCATTTTTTTTCCTGAAAATCTAAAACATAAACAGCCAGCAGCATCAGGCTTGATTGTTTATCTCTACTGCCACTATGTAGTGTTAATTCTCAATGTTACCAAAAGCAATAAAATATAAATTATTCAACTGATTTGGAACTGTTCTTCTTTGTATTTAAAATGCTCATGAACAAATTCCTTGAAGATTCAATATGCATAACTTCTTGAGTATTGCCTGGTACATTTCTTGGAAATTTTCACTTGGTTTTCTATCAAGAAGCTAAATTGGCTACTAGCTTAAAACATATATGTAAAGCACACATTCTATTACCAGTGTGCACAGTCTCTGTCAATTGTATATTATAGATTTTTACTTTGCCAGCCCTGTTCAATTTACTTGAGTGACTTCTCCATTCTAACCTATTTTAAAATAATAATAATAATAATAATAATAGTACCCTTCAACATTCAGAACAGAAAACAATCACTCCAGTTAATTATTATTTGAGTTCACTTTTCTCCAACTTTTTAAATGCGCTCTTTCTCTACATTTCATAACACCCAACCTTCTTTGGACATCATAATCTGTGGAAATTTGCTTCATGAATTTTAAAAGATTTTATTAATTCATGATGCTGTAAACATAGGGAATATAAGCTAGGAAATATTTTAAGCCTAGTTTCTGGAAGCATATTTTAGTTAACCCTCCTCACATTGCAATTTCTTTTGCCAGTGTGGTAGATAGAGGGGTACTCTGACCACATCCCCTTTAAAAGGAGAGTTGATTTCCAACTACAGGGAGTATGATCAGAACTTAAACTCCATTTTCAGCCCTTTCGTGGTCTAACTCATCTTTAGAAACTAATGGACTCACCTAAGGTCATTTCCTGAGCAATTTGAGGCTAACTGCCTGAACTTCTCAGCTCAACATAGAAACCTATTTGGTTCAAAGGACATTAATAATTTGGTCCAAGTTTTGTAAAGCCTAGATGGTAGAGTAACCATTCCTGTCTCTTTCACAGATGTATCTTAAAAGATTTTATTAAAGTTTTCACCTTTACATCTTGATAGTAGATTCTAGTAACAAGTATAAGACCAAGCCAAGGATGAAGAGTGAGTGGCTGAACATTATTTATGGTTAAATGTCTACAGAAAGTAGCTTTTTTTGTGTGTGTGTGTGGTAAATTCAAGATTCAAATTGGAAAAAATTAAACAAACAAATGAAAACAAAACAAAACACTGGTTCCCATAGCCCAAGGACTTTGTAATACTATAACAACTTTAGATATATAGCTCAATGGAACAGATTAAGAGTCCAGAAGTAAACCTGTAAGTTTATGGTCAATGATTTTTGACAAGAGTGCCAAGAAAATTCAGTGGGGAAAATATATCTTTCAACAAATGGTTCTAGAACAAATGGATATATGTATGCAAAGGACTGAAATTAGAGTCTACCTCACACTATACACAAAAATTAATGAGGGTTGCCTGGGTGGCTCAGTCAGTAAAGCATTTGCCTTTAGCTCCAGTCATGATCCCAGAGTCCTGGGATCAAGCCCTACATCAGGATCCCTGCTTAGCAGGGAGTCTGATTCTCCCTCTCCTTCTGTTTGCTGCTTTTCCTGCTTGTTCTCTCTCACTCATGCTCTTTTTCTCTAATAAACAAATAAAACATTAAAAAAATTAACTCAAAATGTACCAGTAATCTAAAAGCAAGAGCGAAAACTATAAATTTTTGACATTTATGTAAGAATAATTCTTCATGCTTTGGGATTCAGCTATTTTTTTTAAAGATCTGACAAACCATAGGAAACAAACAAAATAAATCATACTTCATCAAAATTAAAATCAAAACATTTGTATTCCAATAGAATACTATCAATAGAATTAAAAGATACCTAAAGAATGGGAAATATATTTGCAATCATATAGTTTATATGGGTATAGAATCTAGAACATATAAAGAGGTCTTATAAGTCAACCATAAAAAGTGGAAGAATTTTGAATTGATATTTCTTCGGAAATTTCAGATAGATTCAGATAGCCAATAATCACATGAAAAGATGCTCAATATTACTAATTACTAGATAACTGTGTATCAAAATCATAGTGAGATACTATAAAATGTGGTAAAAATGGATATACACTTGATATCAGTTGACTGCAAAATAAATGGGGCATGGTACATGCTTTATATATAGCACGGATGAACCTTGAAAACATCATGCTAAGTGAAATAAGACAGACATAAAAGGCCATATGTTGTGTGATTCCATTTAGTTGAAATGCCCAGAATATGCAAATCTATAGAGTACAGAAACTTTATTAGTGATTGCCTGGTAATCCCAGGGGTATTGAGGGATGATAGTTATAGCATGTGGGCTTTCTTTTTGTAGTAATAAAGTATTCTAGTTAGATAGTAGTGATGGTGGCATAGTCTTGTGTACTACAAATCACTAAATCATATGTTTTATAAGTGTCGATTAATGAGATGTGAGTTATATCTTAATTTAAAAATAATTCAACAATAAGAAGACAACCAACCTGATAATTAATGGAGACAATTTCTACACACACTTAACCACAGAAGACTTTGGGATGGTAAACTAGGAAATTGTGAATATTACTAATAACTAAAGAAAGCAAAAAGCCATAATAAGTTAGTAATACTCACATATATTAAAACTGTAAAAACAATTTTAAAAATGAAAGATGAAAAAAAATCCAAATGCTGGTGAAGATGAGAAAGAATTTTAACTTTCTTATATTCCTGGAGAGAATGGTGTAGCATCTCTGGAAAAGGCTTCAGTAGTTTCTCAAGTTACACCTACATTTATCAAATGACCAGTAGTGCCACTTCTGGGTATTTCCCCAGGAGAGATGAAATGCAACTGAAAATATTCAGGATTACTTAGTAAGTTAAGAGGCAAAGAAAAATAACATCTAAAAAGATTCAGTAAATAAAAGGAGAGAATAAAATTTTCAAAAATAAACAGAAAATGAACTAAAGGATGAAGAGAACTCCAAAATGTCGACCAATCACTTACAAATTTATGTAGTTAGCAAATGTTTTATAGAGCAGTGCACTCTTCCAGGTGCTGGACAGAAATTCGTGAGAAAAAAAAATTAAAATTCAGCTTCTGGCTTCTGTAGATTATGCTCTAACAATTTAATATTCTATGTAATTTATTCAATGATTTGGAAAATTAATTTATGGAGTTCTCAAAAAATGGAGGAGATAAATGATTGTGTGAGACAATAATAAATATGGAAGACAGAATGAAAATAAAATAACAAATGGCATTTTTTTCATGCACAGACTAGAATTGGAACAAAAAGCAGTATTAAAGGTGATAAAGGTTCAACATTTTTCTGAGTTGCAGAAATATTTGTATATTCAAAAACATAGAAGTATCTGTAATTCAAGAACATGTTAGAACTTTACTTTTCCTCCTTTCATTTTCTCGCTAAAATGACATCAAAGACAATTATAGGAGGTTTCTATTTGAAAATGAAAAATTTCAGCATATTTTTTAGACGATGGTGAGGGAGAGGTAATCAGTAAAACTGAGATGAGAAAATGTACTTGGACATAGTGAAGAGGTATCTGAAAAGCTGAGTTGTATGGCAGAAATCCTAAGAAGCTTGAGTTTAGTAAAAACAGGGGATAGTAAATGAGTAGATCAGTTAAGAGAGAACTGGATAAAATTGTGGATAGTAAACACCCATGAACAAAACAAACATCCCTTCCTTGGAATCTCAGATTTTCTAATAGACAGGATTTTATCCCCATTAATGGCATTGTTAGCTTAATGATATTTAGGCTTTCAGGTTTTTGCCCAAGTGATTTTTTTTAATTAATACTTTTGTCTTGGTCCACTGCATCCCTTGTTATTCAGCCATCTCTTATTGATTTTGGTTACTTTCCAGACCTCCAAATATAGGTGCATTTGTCTATGAAGTTCTCTGTATGGGATAAAAACCAAACTGTGTTTTCCTGGACTTTTGGAAATAAAGACATTATATCAGAAAAAATTAAAGCACAATAAATTATTTTTCATGTCAGTTCAGAAGCAGAGCATAAATGTCCAAATCTATAGAGTGACAACATGACAGATGATGTATTCAACGTATTTTTTTAAATTTTAATTCCATAAAAAATTACCTGACTTCAGATGTCATACTGGCATCAGAAGGTTTTAAGACACAAAACTATATTGAATGACTGAATGATTGCATTTACAACACCAAGTTTATTGTAATTAGAATAACTAAAGAGACAAAGTCCACCTTTGTCCACAAATTAATTTACTTTCTCTTTATTGAAACTTGTTTTATTTGTGATTATTAAAAAAAAAAAAATTAGTTGCCACCGTGAAGTTGTATAACCCATTTTTTGCTTATAAATAATTTTAATTGTAACAGATGGCCTAGTTATGATACTTAATGTGCAGTGATATACCCAAATATTCTGGAGTAACCCTATTCATCTGGTATTTGATTCTGGCCTTGAATTCCAAAATTAATGACTTCAAATATCTGCTGATAGAACATGTTATTATTAGCATTCAGCACCTGTCGTAGTTTGAAAGAAAAAGAAGAGCAAATTAGAATAAGATATTAATGAGGAGAAAAATATGTTGTTTGCCTATTGGGCTACACATTTTCATTTTTGAAATATTCTTCTTTCAAAGCTCAAGTAACTAATACACAATTTTGATCTGAAATTAGCTAAAATATTGATATATATATATGTGTATATATATATATATATATATATATATATATATATATATATATTCATACAGCTGTAAAGTGCTAATAGAAATATGCTAAGGAGGTGCCAATGGAGTGCTAACAAGTAACTCAGGAAAATGAGTACTCAGGTATTCAAGGAAAAAGTGATAATGAGGATCTTGTTAATGAGGCTTCATTAAATAGGTGTTAGAATTCATAAGATCTTTTTCCCTTTCATTTTAATAAGATAGGGAAATGTGTATTTTTTGAATGGAAAGGAATACAGTACTTGCGATGGGCACAATAACGCCTACCCCAAGGTGTCCACATCCTAATCTCTGGAATTTGTGAATATTTTTCTTTGAAAAGCAAAAAGGATGTTGTAGATGTGATTAAGTTAAGGACCTCCAGATAGAAGATTATTCTGGATTATTCTGGGGGTTGGCCCAATTTATCGCCAGTGTCTTTAAAAGTGTTATAAAAAGAGATGTGAAAACTCAAGCAAAATCAGAGAGAAATTTGAAAACACTTTTTCTGACTTTGAAGATGGAAGAGGACCCAGTTCCAGAAATTCAGGCAGCCCCTGGGATCTGTACAAGCCAAGGGAATGGGTTTTCTCCCAGAGTCTCTAGAAGGAATGCAGTCATGTCATCACCTGGATTTTAGTCCAGTGAAATCCATTTTGTACTTCTTACTTAAAGAATACAATAAAATTTCTTTGCTTAAAGTAACTAAATTTGTTGCAATTTGTTACAACAGCAATAGTAATCAATAAAATACTATGCTATTTTTGTGAAAATGTGCCAATTTGCAATTCATCTCTAATCTGGAAACTGAATAGACACGAATAACACTTGCCTCTTCTTTTACATAAAATAAATGAGGGTAAAGAGTCATACCAAGAACCAAGTTGTTACTTTTTTTCTCCTTTAAGAAACATCCAAGGGGCGCCTGGGTGGCTCAGTGGGTTAAAGCCTTTGCTTTCGGCTCAGGTCATGATCCCAGGGTCCTGGGATGGAGCCCCATATCGGGCTCTCTGCTTGGCAGGGAGCCTGCTTCCTCCCCCCTCTCTCTCTTCCTGCCTCTCTGCCCACTTGTGATCTCTGTCAAATAAATAAATAAAATCTTAAAAAAAAAAAAAGAAAGAAACATCCATCTATCGCCTTCAATAGAATAGCCAGATTGCCACTTCTTGTTTTTTTTTTTTTTTTTTTTTTAGAAAGAGAGTAAGAGAGCATGTATGCCCATGCACCATGTTGGAGTGGAGGTGTTAGGGCAGAGGGAGAGAGAGAGGGAGAGAAAGAATTGTAAGTGGGCTCCCTAGCTAGATCAATGCAGGGCTCAATCACAATCCTGAGATCACGACCTGGCCTGAAAACAAGAGTCAAACCCTGAACCCACTGAGCAAGGGGGTGCCACAAAGACCTCTACTTCTGATAGCTACCATCCTCACATGTACTAAAATTATTAAATAAAACTTATAGTTTTCATACATCATCTTAATAGGCTAGAATGTTATTTTGTATCTTTTTAGATAGCTTTTTTATCTATTTTTGTTTAAGGTAACTTCTCTTCCTACAGTACAATGAACTAAAGCTAGATGGTAAGTATTTCTATAGGTATAAGAGAAGGAGAATTGTGCAGAGTTGTAAAAGATATTCACTGACCTTCTGTTTCCAAGACACCATTTCATTAATCTTCACCATCAGATGTAAATAGGATTCATTCATTATACTAAGTTTCTGCCGGAACCAAAAGGATAAAATGTCAAGCTCGTTTTAACCTCAGAAACAGGAGTAGGGACATTCAGTTCCTGAGCCCATGCTATCCAAATTCTTTGTAATCTCTACCTCCACCTAAGAAAGACCTATGTAAAGTTCTCATGGACCAGTAAGATTATCAAGACACAAGCTTCTGGAAGTTTTTATTTTATTTCCCTATAAATAGTAAATAATAATTTTAACTTTGAAAATCCTAGATTTGTATCTAGGTCTATTTATTTCCTCAACTTTTAGGACTTTTTCTTCCAGTTATGATCCTATATACATATACACCTGAGCCAATTGCTCATATTATATTAACAATTTATATAATTCCAAGGTTGGGGCTCCTCATAAATCTGAATATTGCCTAAGCTCAGAAACTTGAAACTTGTTTTGAAATTTAGGTTGGTGGCAAGGTGTCTACTATTTTCTGTGAGGTAGCAACTCTTCTCCAAGCCTTTGTCACAGTTCTGCCATGGTCAACTCATCCCCATTACTCTATTGAATTTTCTATATGCCAAATATTTTCACAGGTAAACCACTTTTAATCTGGATTTATAAGCTTCAGATATTATATTCTATTATCTAGTTAGACATTTTCATAGTTAAAAAAATCTATCAAATTAAATAATCAGTTGGCATATATGCAGTGTGACAGCTAAGATTAGCTTATCTCAACAGTATGTCCCTCACCGTATCTCCTTCCCCTGTATCCTAACTATCTAGGTCAACTCTTCTGTTTCTTGACACAATTAAGAATAGAAAAACATTCTTTTTTTTTTTAAGATTTTATTTATTTTACAGAGACCACAAGTAGGCAGAGAGGCAGGCAGAGAGAGAGGAGGAAGAAGCAGGCTCGCCGCTAAGCGGAGAACCTGATATGGGGCTCGATCCCAGGATCCTGGGATCACAACCCGAGCCGAAAGCACTGAGCCACCCAGGCACCCCTAGAAATACATTCTTAACATTCTGTTAGTATATTTTATCATGCAGAATCTTCCTTGATTTTCCCCTAGGAAAATTAATTCCTAATTTTTATTTGAAAGGAGAAAATAATAGGATACAATCTAGATAAAGATGGAGTGATATTCAATACTAAGGAAAAATTACACACAACTGATTTCAAAGAATATTAAAACTTAAACTTGTTAAAAAAATTAAGCTTGTCCACAAATGATTTCAAAAAATCAATGCTTGTTATGTACTTCACAAATAAATACATAATACAAGATATTGTTAGATTTAAGAGCTACTTCAAAAATTTAAATTTAATTCGTGTGCAGGTATGTGTATGTGCATTTGTGTGCATGGATACACACACACATACATATTCATTTATATAAATGTGCATATCAGCTTTGGGGAAATGCCACCTAAAACTTCATATTATAGGAACATAGCCAATAAATATGTGATTAAAAAACCAAAATTCTAAACAAAGACTAGTTAGGTACTGAGAATTATAATAATGGATCATTCAGTGTTCTGATATCTTATCAATTTTTTATAAAATGCTAAGTTTTTCCAATAAATAACATCTCCTCCTGGATATGCTACTTATAATATAAATTGTATTAAGAATAGTACAAGTCATGTTACATTGACTTGTTTAATTTGAGTTGCTAAAGCTAATAGTTAAATGCATATTTTACTGGTATGAAAAAAAAAACAATGTGGTTTTAAATAAAACCTGACAAGTCAGAGTTACTGATTTGATTTTCCAACTCCCAAAAACTTTTTTTTCTAGCACTTCTCATATGTGACCTACAACATCTATTCTAATGTTTAATCTTTGAAAATTAGAAAGTTATTTCTAAAATAAGAAATTTCTATTTATTTTTTATTTCTAAAATAAGAAAACATTATTAGAAAATGTCTAATCTATAGTGTTTTCTTGGATATAAACTTTCTTTTAAACTGTTCTTCCATTCAACCTTTCCAGGATAGTTCTATTTCATCATCTTCTATTCGCTCATCAGTCTACTCTGAAATAGCTTTCCCTCTTCCACTGTCTCAAAAAGCCTCATATAAATGTTTTAGTTGACTGTCATGTCTCTAAAGCCAATAGACATTTTTCTTCTCCATTTTTTTTTATTGTGGTTAGAACACTGGATGTGATATCAATCCCCTCAATAAACCTTTAAGTGTACAAGACAGTATTGTTAACTATTAGCACAATATTATAGAAGAGAACTCTAGAATGTATTCATCTTGCATAACTGAAAACTGGATAACAACTCCCTATTAACCCCCTCTTACCTAGTCCTAGCAACCATGATTCTATTATTTGATCCCATGAGTTTGTCTATTTTAGGTACACATTATAAGACATAATTCTCATTTAATTTATCTATCTGTGAAACAAACACTATTGACTCCATTCCTTCTTGAAATATTGTATTCCTTTGGCTTCTGTACCATAAAACTACTGTATCATAAAACTTCTATACCATAAAACTACTGGCCTGCTCTTGCCCCCTTGGCCTCTCTCTCTTCTTTTCATCCTCGTCCTCATAGTGTTCCCTCAAGTCTTGGTACTAGGATTATTTCTCCTCTCTCTATATATTTTTGAAGCCCAGAGTTTCAATATTATCTTTGTAAAGATGATTCACAAATTTATCTAAAAGTTCTCCACTGAACTTTGGACTCTTTTACTCGTGGTTTAATTTCACATTTCTTTTTAGATATTTTAAGGGGAAATAAAACATCAAATGTACAAAACCAAATTGTTGAATTTCTTTATTTCCTCTCCCAAATAGCTCTCCCCTTGTCAACTCCAAAAGATAAACCTTGATCGGAAGATGACTCTTCCAATATTATTTATCTCAATGAATTTTCTTAATCATATGAGCCAGAAACCTCAGAATCTTATTTGACCTTTCTTTCTACATAAGACATTCACCAAATTCATCACTAAGTTCTGATTTTTTTTTTTTTTAAATCTCTCTTCACCACTGCCTCCTTCACTGGATGTCATCTCACATTGGCATCCCAGGCACACTGGCTCTCTTTAACTCTCTCAAGCCAGAGTGTCCTTGCTGTTGTTCTATCTGAAAGTAGTGCCGTTTCCCTTTCTCTTAGATAATGATGTATTAAGTAATACACTTGTTTTTACATTTCAAATGTCGGTTCAAATGTATCTTTCTAAAGGAAACATAATTGACTTCTCTAATAAGATAAATCTATGAAATGTTCTAATGAAAGTATGTACTACTGAGTAAAAATACATATTCTGACTTTACCTTTATGTTGATGCCATGAATATTTGATAAATGTCTGTCTTTTTCAATTGGCTTTAATTACTGTGAATGCAGTGTTCCAGTCTGATTTTTCATCATCCAATACATCTCCCAAACCTCGACTAAGTAGATGGTCAGTAAACATTTAATAGATAAACCACCATGTGATTTGTATGCCTTAAACATATACAATTTCATTTATAAATAAAGCTAAAAAATAAACATGAGGTCCTTTGTTCAGAGCCTTTATATTTCTTTATACATCACACTCCTCATTCATAAAATAATAAATGAAATGAATTAGTCATATATTTGATATAAGAATTTTATGTAATTTGGTATTCAAATAGAAAAATTTAGACAGAGCACGAGGTTTTTCCTGCTAATTGTGAATCAATAATTAAAGGAGGGAATGGGTAGAGAGAATAGTAACCAATGAATCAAAATTTGACAATATATCAATTTTCAAGGGTCCTGAGACAAAACAAAAATAATAATAACATAACTTATTACTGGTAATAATTTCTTGCAACCCACTGTTACTGAATTCTGGATTCCTCCTGCGACCCCAGGAAAACAGAGCAAAGGAATACCTAGATTGGAAAGGTTAAGTTGTAAGAATATGAAAATATGCTATTTTTCATATTTATTATTGGTACTTAAAATTCCATGTATATTGAATTGACTACTGTTATATTTTATAATTCCATGTAAAAAGCTTTCTCTATTATTTTCATTTTAATCCATATGAGAGCAAAGGGATTTGTCATCAATTAATTGGAGGTCTAATTGAAATTATAAAGAAGTAAGGTTATGGGTTTTATATCTTATGAAAACAGCCAGAACAAATTATTTTAATTGCATAGTTGCATAAAATCAGCCTGTCATTTGCCTATTTCTCAATATTACTCAGAGATGAACCACTTATGAATATTTAAAAGAAAATACTGCTTTAATTGGTACTATTGTAGATAAAAATAAATAAAAGAATTTCACTTGCAAATATTCTTCTAAATAATTTTAGAGAATCATCTTTTTAAAGGCAAATCTGTGACAGCTCTTAAATGTGCATAAAGTTTAAGATCAATATACTACATAATTAGAAACTGAAATTTAAAACATATCCTTCAAAGTAATTTTCTTTTGATGACTGATTACATAGTATGGCTTATGGAGTTGTATCTGGTAATTGATTATCAAATTCATATTGTAAACCATCATTTTCAATTATACTAAAGAATATACTGTGCATGCTAGAATTTTCAACTCCAGGGAAGCAATAGAGAAGACTATAAGTATATTTATATTTAGCATATCAACTATGTGTAACATATGTTGAGGCTTTTATTTTATAGTAAAGTAATACTGAATTTATGTAAAATAATTTTGGTTATGTCCAGAAGTATGTTTCATTTGTATTGACCTTCCATTTTATGAAAAGTATATTTTATATTGTTCTATTTTCTTAGAAGAAAGGAAAAAGAAATAAATGCAATATTTGTTGTATTTCAAGACACACAATTGAACACATATAATAGGAGTGAAATTGAAACTTGGAATTTGTTGTTTGGTATGCTGAATCTCAGGTAAATTAGAAGTTTAACCATGAAACAACTTTTGCTCTAGAAATGTAATAGAATTTTTTGCTGATCTGGAATCAAAAAAGAAAATGATGTGAAACCAAGACTTTCAATTTCTCTTATTCTTAAAGAAGTTTCTCAACCATCTAGAAAATGCTATAAAGTGCCCTATTTAATCTGTAATTCACATCAATTAAATTTAATATTTTAAATTGGCTAATATGGATAAGGCTATCCATTAAACAATTGAACAAATGAAAAATATATATCACTGCTCTTACAAGTTGCTTTACATCAGCAATTTTCTAAGGGCAGTTTGTTAACCTCTGTGGGAACCATACATTATTTCAGATGGTCCATGAGGGTCAAAAGTACTTTCACACCAATATTAAGATGCTAATTGCCTTTTTTTCTGTGCTGATATTTCCAGTCCTGCTGCAAAATAGTGCTGGGTCTAACTCTTGGTGATTAAATAAATATAAATGCAGTGGCACTAAACTACACTAATATATCCCCAGCATCTAGATATCTAAAACACATTTGCACATCATAGGCACTCACTCAACATTAAAGAAGAAATAAACTACTGTCCAAACTGTCCCTGAAGACTTTCTTTTTCAGTTATCATAGTTAATAGAACCCATTCATATCTGGAGAGGAACTGTCTCAATTATTTTATTCAATTATTTATCTATGTTTTTTGTGTAGTACTTACCATTTTAAATAAAATATTGTATATAAAACAATTCAATTATTTTTAAAATAAAATTATTAAACAAAATAATTTTAAAATAAATTTTATTTTTCTAATATTCATAAAGGTAGTTATCATCTAAGATAAATGTGAGTTTCCTGATGGATATTTAACAGAATGTATGAGCTGCTAGGATTTGAAAATGCTTGAATAAAGAATAATTATAATTATTTGTTGACTTATTTCTCCAAATGCTTTTATACTCTCAGAATTATTTGCAATTTTTGCATTAGTAATTCAGAAATTCCATCTGATGTCATCATACTTTTAGTCCAAAACACCTTCTATGGACACTGCAATGTTTAACACCTCCCACATGGAATGTAATCTTTTCTTTCCTGATATCTTGTTCTTTATTCAAAGTAATGATGAATTTGTAATATCACATCAAGATATAAGTAGCTTAATGATCCCTTTGATTATGTTCCTCTTCATCCTTTCTAAAGCTATGTGTGTAAACACAGGTAGAATTTCTCATTTCTCTGAAAATGCAGCTGACAAAATGTTGTTTTCTAATATCAGATAATGACAGATACAAAAGATAGTGGATTAAGAGGGTAAAATATCAAAATCTGGATGTAATATTTTCCCAAAGAAAGCCCTAATCTGCGTGAAACTACAAAAGAAACAGAGATATCACAGGACATCTGTTTCCTTGGTTCTTGTTAAAATAGCAGATGTATCACTGTAATGTACACCTGAAACTAATGTAACACTATATTAATAATATTGGAATTAAAATTTTAAAAGAGCAAACAAACAAACAAACAAATAAGGACAAATGTTGAACCAAATGTGTGTGTGTGTGTGTGGTGTAAAATATCAATATGCTAAATATTATCATAATTTCTAGAATCACTACAAAATAGGAATTGTGAAGATATGATTCTCTCTCTCTCTCTTTTTTAAAGATTTTATTTATTTATTTGACAGAGACAGAGATCACAAGTAGGCAGAGAGGCAGGCAGAGAGAGAGGAGGAAGCAGGCTCCCTGCTGAGCAGAGAGCTCCCCCCCTACCCCACCCCCCACCCCGCTTCCGCCAATGCGGGGCTCGTTCCCAGGACTCTGGGATCATGACCTGAGCTGAAGGCAGAGGCCCCAAGGTATGATTCTCTTGCTTATTTTCTGATCTTGGACAACACTCCTTAGGATTACCTATTTTATTATCTATTGTAATTTCCACAAGAGTTTTTTTTTTTTCAAAAATCAGAAAAACTTTACTTCTCTATGATTATTATACGGAACAGACAACCTGAAATTGGTCAGTGTAAAATTGGTCACTCTTGGCAATGTGAGTTGGCAGAGGATGAAATCCTAATGAGGAGCATACTGGTTAAGTAGCACATGCAACAGCAAGAGAAAGGCTTTGGGGTAAGACCATCCCCCAGTTTTAGCTGAGTGGCACTAGAAAACAACCTCAATACTGTACTATTCTCTGGAAAGTAACTTAACAATATAGCACTTTTTTTTTTAACTTTTAGCACTTTTTTCCCTAAAGATTGAGGATTTATGTGAAATGCCCAATGTGTCATTTAACGATTACATTTTTAAAGATTATAAATCTGAAGACTAGAAAATCTTTTTATCTCTATCCAGTCCAAGCTTATCAATGTCATCTTATTGCAGAGAACAGCACAAACCAAA